>NW_021820865.1:0-151071 GCF_901001135.1 Rhinatrema bivittatum | reverse complement strand
GGCCATAGTATAACATGCGCATATATGCATGCATGGTATAAAATAGGCTTTATGCATGTACATGTGCACACAATTTTATGGATGCGCACAAGGTGTGCAAATGCCACCTCTACCATGAAAGTGGTGGGATTTCAGTAGATATCTGCGCTGACACAATTATCAGTTTCCCCAGTTCATTCCCAGTTCACCCAGGTAAAGGATAAGACTTCCTAACCCCCATAGTTAATTAGCTTACAACTGATTATATAGGCTAGTACTTCTTATTTCTTTTTTTATGAAATGTCATCGGCTTGGGTGGTGCCGGAATTAATTAACTCTGGTGCATCTTTCCCAGCAGAGGGCACTATTTTGATATCCATCAGCTAATTGTGCTTTAACCCTTTAACCCTGTTAGCTCCAATCCTTAAAATTCCACTGACTAGCCTAGTTTTTATTTGTTTTAGGAAGAAAAGGTATGCGGTAGGAGACCCCGGCGAGCACTTGTGCGCATAAATATTGACACACTGGTTTCATTCATAAATCCTGGAATGCACATGCCCTACCCAGACCACAGTCATGCCACATCCCTTTTCATAAAAAAAATGTTTGTGCACGTACCGGAAGATACACATGTACATGAGCATCTTTTAAAATCTGTGCGGGGTGTGCTGGCCCAACGTCTGCACATATTTCCTGACTATGACGTGTGCCAAGCTTTTAAAATTCACCCCAATGTAAATATATTATGAGATGAAAAGATATTTTTGGGCATGTCTCTTGGTGGATTAAAGAGCACTCATTGAGATTCCAAAGTATCTTTGCCTATATAAAGATTTTTTCAGGCCATAAAAAAATATATGTTATTGTGCTGACTACTTTACAACAGATATTTGGTAAAACTAAAATATGTCTTCTTATTTGATCTCTGGTGGACAAAATTAATTTTGATGAACTATCACAAATTTTAAGTCTCCATTAAAAAGCAATTTCTTCACTCAGTTTGAAAATAACCAATACCAGGTTTTACTCTGCTACCAGTGCTTGAAGCATAATTCTGGACAGGCATGGTTTATTTCCTCTGAGTCAATTCATTGGTCTCACAACTGCTGCATGCTCCTTGAAAATCACAGTTATTGATTTATTTATATAAAATTCAGCTTTGTTTCTACGATAATAGCTTATTGGGTCATAAGGATTTTTAACTTAGCTAACGAACTGTGCTTTTAGGTTCTCATCATAAAGGAAGCAGTCAGAAACATATCAGTAATTTAGGTTAGAGATTAAGAAACATTTTAAAGACAAAGGGATCAATATTTAAAAGCTGCAGTGTTGCTAAAAATAATCTACCCATTTATCTTTATCTGGATATTCAGCAGCACTTATCTTGCTAAAAAATGCACTGAATATCCAGCTACAATTCGTGTGGGTAGATTTAGAAAAGCTATGAGGTTGATACTGAAAAGATTCATGCAGTTAACATTGTCTGTAAATATCCCCCTCTATTGTCTAGTTAAATTTTATCCATACACATGTATCTGTGTGAACTAAGCACTGATTGTTAGCAGAAGGAACCTAACTTAAGCCTCTAAATCCAGGAAAATGAATAGCAGCCCTATATCTGGAATCTAAGTTTTACATTTTAAATTTAAGAGAATTTTCAGCTGAAAACCTCAGCTCCTAGGTTCAGCTGAAAATAGATCCCTAAATTTCGGAGCTCAGGTTTTTTGAATATTGGCCTCATAAATGCAAAATGTAAATGTTTTAGGTGCCCAACTTTATGAGTTAAGTCCTTAAATTAGCCCCTTTAAAAATTGGCTATGGCTGAGCACTTAAATTTAGAAGTCTGGTATAACTAGGCTTCTAAATGTAGATGCCTAAAAAGTGGTTGGCAATGGGCATGCTATTGGGTAAGGGAAAATGTTAGGCACTTAGCACTTATTTTCAGTACTAGACATCTAACATTTTTCTCATAGACACAGAATGGAAGAAAAGTTGACTTTTAGTTACTTCAAAATGGTTTCCATTCAGGAATTGTAGGTATTAAATCTATAATTATGATTCTAAGTTTTAGGGTATTAAATGGAAGTGAATTTTCAGCTGAAAAATTAGGTCTCAGAATTAGGCTGAAAATTATCCTAAATTTAGCCTCCTAGGGAGTAATATTCAGTAAGGTAGCCGGCAGACAAGTTATCTAGCTAAAGTTAGTCAGATAGCTTGTCCCGGATATTCAGCAGGATAAACATCCCAACAAACATCCCTGATTAAAGTTATCTGGCTTTGTGCTTCTTTATGTTAAGTAAGTAGTTAAAAAAAAAAAGTTATCTGGTTACCTTAACTGGACAACTTTAATCCTAACAGGCGATCTTTTGAATATAGCTGGTTACGTTTAAATTTTTCTGGCCTCGTATTCAAAAGAATACAGCCTGTTAAGTGCCATGTAGACCAAACAAAAAAGGTGGGAGGGTTAGGATTGGGATGGAGGTGAGGGAGGCACAGGAGGGCTGAATCTTCAATATTTTGATGGAACCAAGGAGTGAGGGGAGGCCATTCTAGACACTTGAACTTGATATCTAATTGGTATCAGAGGTGCTGGAAGGGGTGTTGGAGGTTTGCCTCGCAAAGACTGTGTTTTGGTGCTTAGATGGGAGAGGGGGCTTTGTTTGGGCTGCTAGACCCATGAGATACTGCTTTTTGTTGTTATGTCTACATGACACTTAGGACTGGATTCATCATTCTTCACAGAATGATGAATCCCATGAAAAAAGGGGTGGGCGAAGGGGGGCGGGCCCGCGAAAGGCCGCAGCCGTTCACACCGCAGCATGGCCAGCGGCAGCCTTTCACACAAAGATGGCGGCGCCCATCTTTACAATGGCGGTGGCCATCTTTAAAGATGGCGCCGGCTAGCCAGTGCTCCTACCATGTGACAGGGGCCGGCCAATGGCACGGATACCCTGTCACATGGTAAGGGCAAAGGGCCATCGGCGCCATCTTTATGAGTGGCAGCCGACGGCCCGAGAACGGGAGATCGCTCCCGGGATAACCACTAAACCACCAGATAATTTTAAAATGTTTTGGGGGGCTCGGGAGGGTGGGGGAAGCTAAGGGGTCATTTTTAAAGGGTCGGGTGGGTTTTTTTTATATTGGGCCATCGGCGCCATTTTTGAGTGGCAGCCAAAATGTCTCCGATGGCCCAAGAGCAGGAGATCGGTCCCCGCCCTCCCCCGATTTACGATTTTTCACGATAAATCAGGGGAAATTCTATTGTATCGCGACTCTTAACGATTTTTGACGATTTAAAAAATATCTGACGATTTTTTTAAATCGTCAAAAAATGATTCACATCCCTAATAGATAGACATTGTTAAATGGGACAAAGCCAGCATGGATTTACCTAAGGGAAGTCTTGACTCACTAATCTGCTACATTTGTTTTTTGAAAGAGTTAATAAACATGTGGATAAAGGTGAGCAATTGTAGTGTATTGGATTTTCAGAAGGCGTTTGACAAATTCCCAGTGAGAGACTCCTGAGAAAATTAAAAAGTCTTGGGATTGAAGACAATGTCCTTTTATGGTCTGCAAACTATTTAAAAGATAGGAAACAGAAAGTATTAAATGGTCTGTTTTCTCAGTAGAGAATGGTAAACAGTGGAGTGCCTCAGGGATCTGTGCTTGGACCAGTGATTTTAATATATTTATAAATGATCTGGAAAGGGGAATGTGAGGTAGGTGATCAAATTTGCAAATGACACAACATTATTCAGAGTTGTTAAATCACAAACGGATTAGGATAAATTGCTGGAGGACCTTGCGAGACTAGAAAACTTGGCATCCAAATAGCAGATGAAATTTAATGTGGACAAGTCCAAAGTGATGCACCTAGGGAAAAAAAACACACGCTGTAGTTACACGATGTTAGGTTCCATATTAGCAGTTGCCACCCAGGAAAAAGATCTAGGTGTCATAGTAGACAATACATTGACATTGTCAGCTCAGTGTGCTGTAAACTGTCAAAAAAGCAAGCAAAATGTTAGGAATTATTAAGATAGGAATGGTGAATAAAACAGGTAATGTCATAATGCTGCTGTATTGCTCCATGGTAATCCTGCACCTTGAGTACTGTGTAAAATTCTGGTCACAGCATCTCAAAAATGATATACTAGAAAAGGTACAAAGAAGGATGACCAAAATGATAAAGGGGATGGAACAGCTCCCCTATGAGGAAAGCCTAAAGAGGTTAGGGCTGTTCAGCTTGGAGAAGAGACAGCTGAGGGGGGATGTGATAGAGGTCTATAAAATCATGAGAGGGCTAGGACAGGTAAATGTGAATCAGTTATTTACTCTTTCAGATAATACAAGGACTAGGGGGCACTTCATGAAGTTAGCAAGTAGCATATTTAAAGCAAATCAGAGAAAGTTCTTTTTCAGTCAATGCACAATTAAGCTGTGGAATTTTGCCAGAGGATGTGGTGAAGGTAATTACTGTAGCTAGGTTTAAAAAAGGTTTGGACAAGAACCTGGAGAAGAAGCCCATAAACTGCTGTTAATCAAGTGACTTAGAGAATAGCCACTGCTATTACTGACATCAGTAGCATGGGATTTATTTAATGATTGGGTACTTGCCAGTTACTTGTATCCTGGATTGGCCACTGTTGGAAACAGGATGCTGGGCTTGATGGACCTTTGGTCTGACCCAGTATGGCAACTTCTTCATGGTCTGGGACTCAATTCTCTCAGACCTGGAGATTCCAAGTCCTGGGACTGGAGCAGAATAAACATTTGTACACCAGTGCCCACCTCTTGTTACCTTGGGGTGTTGATGCTACTGTTACTGCTGCCCTGCCCCTCTCTTAGTGCCTTGGATCATTGATGCCCCTGTGCTTCTGTCCTTTCCCTTTTTCAGTGTCCCAGGATTTTGATGTTACTGCTGCTGCTTTCCTGCCTCTCTTTCTTGTGCCTTGGGCACTGTTACCTCTGCTGCTGCTGCTGCTGCTCTGCCCCTCTCTCTTGCCTTGAAATGTTGATACTAATGATTCTGCTGCTGCCTAACACCTCTCTTGACCCCTTGAGGTGATGTTGCTTCTGCTGCTACTGCCTCTCTTCAAATTTCTTAAACATTAAATGGCAAAAATATAGCCTACATTGCTTCACCCATTGGGTTTTAATGGAAATGAATTAACATAAATTATATTTTGTTAGTACATGTTGTAACAAATGAAAAATGGCACAGATGATTCAGTAAATATAGTTGTTGATTTGATGTTGTTTTAAAACAACAGCACATCCCTACAAAAGGTATAAATAATGCATAAGAAACAGCAATATTTTTCAATGAAAAAGGAAATTCCAGAACAAGAGGTTATGATATGCAGCTCAAAGGGGATAGACTCAAGAGTAACATTAGAAAATGTTTTTTCATCAGAAGGATGGTGGATAATATATTGAATATCCTCCCAGTGGAGGTGGAGAAAGGGAAAATAGCAATAACAGAATCTAGCAAAGCATGGAATAAGCACAAAGGATGCTTAATTGCAAAAGAGTGAATGGGAAGACAGAAATCAACTGGCAACTTACAGCAATAAAACAGGAATGAACCTGGGCAGAGTAGAAGGGCCTTCGGTACTTATCTGCCATCATATCCTATGCTTCTATTTTAATTCTGTGGTGTGGATAATGTGCTAATTAATTTGTTCAGGTTAGAGTGGATCACAAATGTAGAACTGTAAATGCAATATCAGTATTGCTGATTATGCTCCTTTAAATTGATGCTAATACTTGGCTGGTTAAAATGGAGTCCAAGGTCAGAATTAGTTAGGCCTCTCAAGTTTATTCATTAGCTTTCATTGCTGTAAAATCATCATCTTTGATTATATGAAATTTAAAATTCCTTTCTGATCATTTTCTGGGAACAAGTTTCTAAAACAGGTAGTGTTTGAATTCCCTTTGGAATTGCATTATATTTTAAGAGCAAAACTTATGTTTAGATAATACATAAAAAGCCATGTTGTAAGATACTTCAATTAGTTCTCATAGCAGACTATTTCAGAACTTACGGTAATCTCTTAGGCCAGATTTCAATGTAAACACATCATAAACTTTTATTTATGGTCTCTGGTCCAGCCATCTGCATCTATCTTGAAAACTCGCTTGTTAAGGTCAGGGAACAATTCTTGTAGCAAAAGCAGCACTTGCCTTCTGCAAATTTCTCTTTTTCAGGTTACAGGAGGCAGCAGTGGTAGCCAAAGAATTACCTTTTCAGTGTGGGTCCAGTGTACCTAATAAATGTGATTTATTTACAGCTATTTACAAGTTGTCTACCATAGAACCAGGGACAGCACAAATCAAAATATAAACCCATAAACAAAAACCTGACTCCAGCCAGGCTTTTCCTGCCAGCATGGGAAATGTCACTTAAATCTAACCTATGCATAAAGCTCACCTCAAACTAGCTTCTAGGGAAAAATATCACAGCAAACACATAAATTATTGTTTAGCTTCCATTGATAACTACAAATTTATAGCAATTCAGTTTTTCTGGCCCCATTCTCTGGAGTGTACTTTTGCTCAGTATCACTGAGGGGACAATCTGAGGTCCACATTCATGATATCATGTGGTGCAATATGTACACTGAACCAGAACCAAACTATACTGGAGCAAGTATCCTAGATTTAAGGAGGGCTAGCTAAGAAAATGAATAATTATATTAAAGAAGCTTTGTCGGACTCTAATAGATACAGAGGAATTGTGGACAACAATAAAAGGAGCACTGAAATGGTATCAAATCATTGTGTCAGCCATGTTCAAGGGGAAGCGAATGAAGAGACTGCTATAACTCAGCAAAGAAGTAAAAGAAAAAGGAAGAATTTCATTTCGTTTATTATTTATATACCGTTCATAGCAAACTAACTTTACAAGCGGGTCAAGGCAGTTCACAGCATAATAATATACCAAAAACTTGTATAATACATAAAACCATTAAAAAACAACCCAGCCTCCAATTAAAACCAAATTACCTTTCCCTCATTAATAATACTGAGAATCCTTCTGCATGTTATCATTCCATTACCTTTACCGTTTATAGAACTAACTTCTGCTAATTTCTAATTTCTTCTCACTGCCCACCACCTCCATATTGCTGAAATAGCCAGGTCTTCACCTTCTTCCAACACAACAAATAGTTATCTTCTAACTGAACTTCTTTAGGAGCTGGATTCCATAATCACGGAGGTGCCCTCCATGAAGGCACCTGTAAAAGATTCTTATTATCTGATTGGAGTTCCCTAGCTGGCATATATCTCTGCCACAACTGTGATTTTACATTAACACCCTATGTACTCATATATTTAGTTGGTCTGTGACTACAGTTAGATTGGTGCCTCAATGCAGTGTACACTATGACCCAGGGGTTGTGATGTAGCAACCATTCTGCTAGATGTACACCTTTGATTTGTATATCAATGATGCCTTATGTGAAGGAGAGATATTTAAAGCTGCTGACTGTGACAGCTTTAGATTGGCTTGAAGGGCTATTGAAAAGTATGAGATGGAAGCTGCATATAGAAAGACAATGGTGACATCCTTTTCCCAGATTCATCAACCCTGGAGTTTTTCTAGTGCCATAAGGACATCAGTGTTGTCCTCTGAAGTCTGTTGAAGGGCTGTCCTGATCCCACAGCTCTGGATATGGGCTGCATACTGCCCCAGCATGTTCATGTGTAAGGAAGGTGGCTGATGGCAGTGTTGGAGTACATTTTCCTTTACTTTCCCTTCTTTTGTTGCTATTTTATATGTGTATATTGATGTATTGATAAACATTTTGATGCTAATATGCAGGGTTAATTAGCCAGATAACTAGGGACTTATTTGACTAAGGAGTGGTTGCTGAATATCCAGTTCTGTTCGGTGTTGATTAAGTAGTTAGCCAGACAAGTGGTGGGTGGGATATGAGTGTTCTGGGGAGGAGCTACTTATCAGGCTTTCAGCTCATTAGCAAGTCTAAAGTTAGCCAGATAAGACTTATCCAGCTAACTAGCTATTTATTGGGGGATATTCAGCAGCATAGCTGTATAAATTAGCCAGATAAGCCTTAACCAAATAATTTACTTAGCCATTCATCATTGAAAATCTACCCCTTTATATTTGTTAGCTTTTGCATCTGCTGATTCTTTTGCATGCTAGGTACCATGTCACCCCAGAGTCAAGCCCCTTTCAGGTCAGTCAATTGCACTTACTCACATACCCACACAATGTTCTGCTTGTAGCTATGCATCCTGCTCATTCAAATAACCTTTATCCTCTTCACTCCTATCCTATCAGCAGCTTCAGTTCAGCTCTAGTCCATCATATAAGGCAGTGGTTCTCAACCCTGTCCTGAGGACCCCCCCAGCCAGTCGGGTTTTCATGATATCCACAATGAATATGCATGAGAGAAAATCTGCATGCACTGCCTCCATAACATGCAAATTTTCTCTCATGCATATTCATTGTGGATATCATGAAAACCCGACTGGCTGGGGGGTCCCCAGGACAGGGTTGAGAACCACAGATATAAGGGCATCAAATCTAGGCAAAGCTCCACTGAGGTGAGTTTTAGGTATTCGTGTAGGGGTTAGGGGCCAACAAGCTAGGTTGAGAGAATATTGCACAAATTTCCTCACTCCGAAGGTCATCAAATCTTCACAAGAGAGCACTGTTCTGTTCATACATCTCATTTTGAATGTCAAAGTGGCCCCTAACCCCTACACGAATACCTAAACCTCACCTCGAGTTACTAGGTGGGCCTTCTGTAGAGATATAAATACCTACCTAGGATGAGAGAATTATAGCTAGTTTCTCTCCAAATCGGAGCAGCCTCAGAGGGAACTTTCCTTCCACTTCCCCTTTCTAACCAACCCCCCAGCCCTATCTAAACCCCCCCCCTACCTTTGTTGGCAGATTTACACTTGCCAAAAGCAGGTGTAAATCTGCATTCACATCACAGGTCAGGTGATGGTGTGCTGGGCACACCATCACCTGACCTGGGGGCTGGTCTGGAGGCCTCAACCACACCCCCAGGCCAGCACCACACCCCCAGTCCCACTTCAAACTGCCCCTGACCCCAGACACACCCCCTCCCCACCCCTTTTACGAAGCCCCGGGACTTACGCGCTTCCCGGGGCTGTGCCCTGCGCGCGTAAATCCGGCTGGATTCATGTGCGCAGGGCTTTTAAAATCCGGCCCAGTATGCTTAACATGTGTTAATACTTGCTTAAATACACATTTTAGTACATAGACTCAAATTCATTACCATATATTCTTCTGTGTAAGGGGTTCTAGCTAGAATGAATAATTTGTTTTAAATCATAGGAAAAATAAATTCTGTGCTATCAAATAATTAATTCCACATCTCCCAGGATTTGAAAAACAAGGCTGGCTCACTTGTTTCTAATGACCTGGAGTCATTCACCCTAACTACATCTCAGCAGAGATCCCTCACATTAAAATCATGTGTTCTGATTTACCATCATTCCAACAGGCTAGAGGCTTTCTTACAGCAGAATTTAAGTGCTATGACAGATGGTATACAGGCTTAGTTATAGAGGACATGATTTTGTATTTGTTTTATAACTAACAGTATTATCAACAGGGAGCATAATATGGAAGATTCATGGAAAGATATGTGTTTTGCCTTTCCTGGAATGTATAAGAACATTTCAAGAGTGATGGTCTGCAATCTTATCTCCAATTGCTCATGATGTTTCAGTAGTGCTTCTGAGGTTCATTCATTCCTTAATTTGATATTCTATCAAGCGTTTTAAAATGCTAAATTAGTAAATTAAAATTAGGGGCAAAGAAATTACTGAAACTAGGCCCAGCTATATGAGGAAATTATAGTCTCAGATCGATGGGAGTATAAATGGTTTTGAGTTTAAAAAAACATTTTAGAACTAAACATGACTATTATTATAATTGGAAATATTTTTCTGCTTTTCAAATTGCAATCTGTAGTCAACAGCTCCACAAATACACTAGAAAGAACATCGAGGAATGCTATCGAGAAATGTGTTTATATGAAGTTGCAAAGATATTAGTTTGGCAAATTTTTGAAAGCAAATTTCTACTGCTATGGCTGACTGTCATTCACTGGAAAATGGAAAATGTTCTCATGCTAACACATATTGATTTATAAGGTATCACACTTCAAATTCTATCTAGATGTTGAGTGAAAATGGAATATTTATTTATTTATTTATTTTCCGCTTTTCTGGCACTTCAAAGCGGATTACATTCAGGTACTGTATATACTGAAGTAGTACAAAACATCAATTAAGGGGTTTAATTACAGAACATTAATACTAAGGTAGTTATTAATACATGTTATATGCCAGTATTAAGGAATTTAGAATAACACCAAGCAATAATGCATGTTACATTGGCATTATCACAACCTTATTAATGCTAACCAAGTTTCAGTTAGTTTAATGTGAATTCATATGATAATGAGATGATGAGATAAAAATAATGCAACTCATATCATTATCTAAGCACCACAACTTTTAATGTGACCTCAGTAATGCAAATAATTTAACAATACTTCCATATGTAGTTGACTTTTTTTTTCATTAAAATGGGGATGCTGATGAAGATGCATTAATATGGGCATTAATGCATTTAAGTTTTCTCACAGCAGGTACTTGCACCTGCACAGGTAGCAGCCCATTAAAGTGAAACATGTCATATCATGGGGGAGGGTAGAAAGATCCTGGGTTTATTTTTACAAGGGACTTGGCCATTAAATGCTGATTTCAGCGCTAATTGGTAGGCGTGTGCATTTACATTTTTTTTATTCATTATTCTTTTGTTCTATTTTCATTTTATTTTATTTCATTCATGGTTTATTTCATTTAATATATTTGAAATGAAATAAACATAAAGGAATGAAAAAAAATGAAAAGAAGGGGCAGAGGACCTCCTCTCCCTGCTAAAAACATCTGCACTAACATTTTCTTAAAAAAAAATTACAATTAAAGCCCCCAGCCTGACCTTCCCATTTCCTTCTCCCACCCAGCCACGGAAAAGTGACCAAAATGGTGTGGGATCTGTATGGAAAGCCATATGAGATGAGATTGAAGGACCTTAATATGTATACCCTGGAAGAGAGGAGAGCAGGGAATATATGATACAGACTTTCAAGTACCTGAAAGGAATTCATGTGCACATATCAAATATTTTGCAATGGAAAGGAAGCTATAAACCTAGAGGTCAAGATATGAAAACTCCCAGGGGGAAGACTCAGAGCAATTTCAGGAAATATTTCTTCACAGAAAGGGTGGTGATGTATGGAAGAGGTCCTGAAGGCGAGAATGGTACTGGAATTGAAAAAAAAGTGTGGGACAAACACAGAGGATCCCTGCTGACTAGAGCAGGGGTGCTCAAACCGGTCCTATGGGCCAAACCCCCCCAGCCAGTCGGGTTTTCAGGATATGCCTAATAAATATGCAGGAGGTAGTGCATGCAAATAAATCTCATACATATTCATTAGGGATATCCTGAAAACCTGACTGGCTGGGAAGGTCCATAGGACCAGTTTGAACACCCCTGGACTAGAGAATACAAATGAAGAAATATAAATTATCTGTTACCCTATAGTTCAAATTTAGGCCTGGGGGTGACCTGCACAGAGGGACAGTTGCTACTACCCTTAACAGAAGGCTTGGTGGTGCCTGCACAGAGTGTTGGTTGCTTCTACCTTTAATAAAAAGGCTTGGGGATGGCTGTCCTTGAGCAGCAATTGCTACTACCCTTAATAGAAGGCTTGGTAGTAGCCTCTATGGAATGGCAGCTGCTACTATCCTAAAAATAAACTAAAGTATAATATTAAAAGCTAAATAAAAATAAATATATATATATATATATATAAATGTTAAATAGTTTGGACAAAATCGCTAATCTCAGAAACCACTGAACTGATTGCTTTCACATTTGGGACACAACCTTCATTTCGCATACAGGAAGGTTCTTCTGTACTTACATTACAGGTATGTCACACCTGTGACAGGTAAAATAGGTTTAAATTTTTTTTGAAAAAACAGCGACATCTGCTGGACGTAAGCGCCATCTGTTACACCTTACACTAACACACGCTACACTAATAATTTTGCCAGTCCAGGTCCACGTTTCACTTCCATTTTAACACATTCGCGCACTTTTTTCGCCGGAAGATAACTATTTCCTTTACAAGATAAATACACCCACCACCCTCCTCACACCCCCCACACACATGCCAAATTGATTTACTTCCCACAGCCTCCCAACACACACAAAACCACCCTCCTCACACCCCCCACACACATGCCAAATTTATTTACTTCCCAGGCCCTCACAACACACACAAAACCTGACAGAAGTCCGGGAGGCTCCAGCGGGGGGCCAGGACCGGTCCGGGACACATCTCCTGCACTACGGCCGTCGGCTGCCAGCAATCAACATGGTGCCGATGGCCCTTTCCCTTACTATGCCACTTGGGGACACCAATGGCGGCAGTAGCCCATGTAACATAGTAAGGGCGAGGGCCCCTCGGTGCCATTTTCAGGACTGGCAAGCCGACAGACCTTTGCCCTTACTATGTCAGAGGAACCTACCGCTGCCATTGCTCCACCCACTGACATAGTAAGGGCAAAGGGCCGTCGGGAACCAGTTTTCAGTGCTCACAGCCGATGGACCAACGCCAATACATCGCTCCCGGACCGCTCCTGAACGCCCGCTGCACCGACTGACATTTTTATCAGGTCTCGGGGGGGGGGGGGGTGGTAATGAATTAATTGCGAACATCTTGGGGAGGGGTCATGAGGGGGGCAGGTTTCATTCATTCAGCAACTCTGGGGGGGGCAGGGGGGGGGGGGGGCCCTGCGAAAAACAGCTCCAGCTCCAGCCCCCAATATATTCCAAACTTTTCTTCTGTATACCAGATATTTAGCCATGCATTAAAATTATTCATATGGCTTACCTTGTCCTTCCCCTTTCCATGAACAGGTAACATTACTGAAAAAGCAATACTCTTCACCTTGGGGGTTAGTTTAAGAGAACTTTTCTCATAGGGTTGTTTTTTGGGGGAAGGGGGAGGTTCACACACAAATACATACACTAAACTTGCACGATCTCGGGAACGCACCAAAATAGCCCTCCCCAGACCACAAAACAAATTTGGAAGTGCAAATTTGGTTAGGCACTCCCCTATTGGCTACATAACGTGCACAGACGCCCAGGGACAGACCACATGTAGCACCAACAATTTTAATTTCACAGGTTTTGGGAGGGGGCAGGAGGGTGGGGGGTTATTATTTGATTTAAATGGTTGGGACTGGGGTTTTTTTTTGGGGTGGGGGGGTTCCCACAGAAATAGAAAGACAAAGGTTTTCTGATCTGAAGGGTAGGCAGTAGGCGGGGGGAGGTGACAGTGAGGGAAGGGAGAATGAGGGGGGAGGTGAGTGTCAGGGGAGGGAGAATGAGGGGAGAGGTGAGTGTGAGGGGAGAGAGTTGGAGTGGGGACAGGGGGAGGGAAGGGGGGGTGAGTGGCCAAGGGGGAGGAGGATGAGTGACTGAGGTAAATGAGCAAGGGGAAGGGGGAGGGAGGGAAAAGAACCTGACTCTGCCACTGCAACGCGTGGCCGGGTACCGCTAGTATTATATATATATATATATATATATATATATATAGATAGATAGATAGATAGATAGATAGATAGATAGAATTTATGGATAGATTGAATGGACCAAATTGGTCTTTATCTGATGACTTTCAATATGTTCCTATAGTTACTATCTTACCCCCATCTCTGGGTCTATAGAAATCAAATGGGGCAAAAGTGTTGCGCGCCCCGTTCCGCTCCAGGCCCACAAATTGACCTCTGCAGGTCACGGGTCGGTCTCCCCAGTGGCAGCTGTGAGCTCCTCTAGGCCTCGGCATCCCGCGGCGGCGGTCTCCGGGCCTTCCACTGTGCACCAGTTCTCACGCCGGAGTTTGGCGTCTCCAGTGGCATTGGCCACGCCCCTACGCACATGCATGCGGACCGCCCAGTCTCTTGTAGGGCCAGGGGTGGGTTCCTAGCTCCGCGGCAATGCCCTGATTGATGGAACGATATAAGGAAGTCCCTGTCTGCACTTCCTTGCCTTGGCAATCGGGTCGGCACTGTATTGTGTTCAAAGTTTACCTCCGCATTCACAGTCTTGTTCCAGTCTTGTTCCAGCATTCTACTGTTCCAGCATCCTTCTGTTTCCTGCGTCTGTCCGTCCACTCCCCAGGTAGTACCCTTGGACTGTCTCTCTGGTACTGACCTTGGCTGTTCCTTAACCTTCCTATCTGCTGCCTGCATCCTGACCTCTGCCTGCCTGTGACCTCGTCTGACCTCCAGAACCTGATCTCTGCCTTGTTGACTACTCCTCGGACTGACCCTCGGATTCTAACCTCAGCTACCATTGACCACGTCTCCTGATTCTGGCTCTGACCCTTGCCTTGTCATCGTCTATGCTGTTTGAGTCTTCCTTGCTTCTCCAGACCAACAGTATGAAGTCCGACCACGCTCCTTTGCTGTTTTTGGGCACACCTCTCTACTACCTCTCCAGGAGACCCTGCAAGGCCCACCTAAGTCCAAGTGGCCCGGGTCCCTACGGGCTCCACCTGGGGGGACCTCGGGCTTCCAGTGGTGAAGCTCATCCTAGCCTCTGTTTCCTCCTGTGCTCCGCCCCCTGGGGGCAGGTGCTTCCTGGTCCCTACCAGGGAGCCATTCTCCACTGCTCCAGGACAAGGGTCCACCTCCAATTGCAACAAAAAGTGATCCCTAAAAGCTCTTGCTCCAGACTGCACCATCTTGAATAAGGAACTTTTGGGACAGGAGAAACGATTTCTAAAAAGCCACATCAGGCTTTAATTTTTTTTTTTTTTTGCTGCAGGTATAGTTTTTGTTCAGTGAAAGAGTGAGGGGCACCAGGGTTGTTGGCTCCTTTGGGTGGGAGGAAGAGGACAAAGGGGGTTATGTCAGGGATAGCTATCTCAGTTAAAAAGCCGGATGAGGAGGGATGCTTATTACAAAAAGGATGATGGGGTTAAGGGATGCTGACTCAGGATGAAAGGAGCCCATTGGTCCAATATGAAGTAGAGGTGGGAATGGGTTGGCGATTTAAAGGCCATGGGTCCCCATGAGGAGCTTGTCAGGGGGGAGCAATGTCAACTGAACTAGGATTGTTAAATCAAAAGTGGATTATTTTCTGTCGTTTATTTGGGCTAATAGTAAATGTATTATATGAAAATGAATTATTTATTTATTTGTAATGATATATCCCATAAACTTGAATATTCACTAGGTTGTTTACTCTGCAAATAAAACCAAAGTACTCCCACCCTCATATCCCGACTCACACAACCCTCAATCAATACAAACATAGTATACATAATCCTCTCTAAAAGACTTACCCCTATAAAACCAATCCCATTTCACTGCGCTCCAATAAAACATCAAATCACAATCAATAAACAATAGGGATATGTATTCATTTGAAACAAATGGATAAAGTGCAATGAATGAGATCATTTTCACTTCATTCATAGACCCCTGAAATGAATGGGGAGGACCCTCACCCTTAAACAAAAAGTTTTAATTTCATTTGTTACACAAAAGGACAGCAGTTAAATTACTAACATTCACCCACAAAGACAAATCAGTATTCCTGTTTGCAATACTGCACATTATTTACCAGGGGGTGGGGGGCGATGGGATTGATGCCACTCTGTCTTTCTGTCTCACTCTCTATGTTTCTGTCTTCTCTTCTAATCTGCACCTATTTTTTAAGCTGTATATTTATTCACAAATTTACAAAGAATAAACTTTGTAGAGAAACATGAGAATAATAAGCTATCAGAAAAACAATACACTATAAGGAAACAAGTTACAACTTATGGGCCAGATTTTTAAAGGAGCGCGCGCAGGGTACATTTGTGCGCGCTACCTGGCGCGCACAAATGTACACCCCGATATTATAACATGTGCACGCTGCCACGCAAATGTTTGTAAAATCCGGGGTCGGAGCGCGCAAGGGGGTGCACACTTGTGCACCTTGTGTGCGCCGAGCCCAATGGGAGCTCCGATGGCTTTCCCCGTTCCCTCCAAGGCTGCTCCGAAATCTGAACTTTTTATTCGATCCCCCCACCTTTCCCTTCCTTCCCCTATCTAACCCACCCCCTGGCCCTACCTAATCCCCCCCTACCTTATTTGACCTTATTTGATGCCTCTGGCAGGCGTAACTTGCGTGCACTGGCGCGCCATCCCCCGGCACGGCTGCTGTGTGGGAAGACTTGGGCCTGCCCCCAGACTGCCTCGAACTGCTGCCACGCCCATGACCCCGCCCCCCAAACTGCCCTTTTTTTCGAAGCCCCAGAACATATGCGCGTCCCGGGGCTAGCGTGCACTGCTGAGCCTATGCAAAATGGGCTCGGCGCGCGCAGAGGTAGGTTTTCAGGGGTTATGCGTGTATATTTCGTGCGTAGCCCTTTGAAAATCTACAACTATTAGTCCACTATTAAAAGGAAAATGAGCAGAGCAGCAATTAGAGGAGAAAAGAAAAGAAAAATAACAAAAAAAGGAACTGCACTAGCAAGATATATCCTGAGGCATTAAATCTTGACTTCTAGTTACTTAATTGCCAGTACTAAGGGGCTTGAAGATATAATGGCTTTCCTAGAATTATCAAAAACTTGCAGTTGTTCTGGAGCAAAGAAAATAAAACTTTTGCCACACAACTTAACATAACATTTACATGGGTATCTAGGTAGAAAAGTGTTCCAAAAGCCAGGACCTCCTAGCACAATGCCAGAAAGCCGTTTCTTCTCTCTTGAGTTGCTCGAGAGAAATCTGGAAAAATCTTAACACCAGGGTCCATGCACATTACATTAATATTTTTGAAAAAAAAACCTATTCATTACAAAATTATGATCAGATTCCTAAAACGAGGATACCAACAAAGTGGCTGTTTCAAAAACCATGGGCTGGTGGGTCTGCTGAAAGACCTCTTCAATAGATCCTTGAAATTGGGAGTGATGCCACATGATTGGAGAACAGTGGTTGTGGTCCTACTATAAAAGAGTGGTAGCAGAGATGAGACTAGACACCAGTTGTGTGATGGGAAAATTAATGGAGACTCTGCTGAAGGAAAGGTAGTGAACTATCTACAATGCTGAAGGAAAGGTAGTGAACTATCTACAATGTTGCACCCAAGGCAGCATGGATGTTAACATCCATCTTGGAACCAATGATCTTGCTATAAACAATATCCAAGCTAGACAGAGAGATTTCCAGACTCTGGCATGTAGATTACGCACATGGGGCCTGATTTTAAAAAGCATTTACTCGAGTAAAAACCATGTTTACTGGAGTAAATTCACTTTGGGGTAGATTTTCAAATAGCGCAAATTGGCCTACTTTTGCTGGCGCATCAGGCGCAAGCAAAAGTAAGCTGGATTTTAGTAGATATGCGCGGAGCCGCGCATATCTGCTAAAAACCTGGATCGGCGGGCGCAAGGCTATTGATTTTGTATAGCCGGCGCGCGCTGAGCCGCGCAGCCTACCCCCGTTCCCTCCGAGGCCGCTCCGAAATCGGAGCGGCCTCGGAGGGAACTTCCTTTTTGCCCTCCCCTCACCTTCCCCTCCCTTCCCCTAACTAACCCACCCACCCGGCCCTGTCTAAGCCCCCCCCTTACCTTTGTCGTGGGATTTACGCCTCCCTCCGGGAGGCGTAAATCCCCGCGCGCCAGCGGGCCTCTTGCGCGCCAGGACGCGACCTGGGGGCAGGTACGGAGGGCGCGGCCACCCCTCCGGACCGCCCCGGGCCATAGCCACGCCCCCGCACCCGCCCCCAAAATGCTGCCGACACGCCCCTAAAACGCCGCTGTGCTCGGTCCCGCCCCCGACACGCCCCCGACACGCCCCCTCCAAAAACCCCGGGGACTTACGCGAGTCCCGGGGCTCTGCGCACGCCGGTAGGCCTATGCAAAATAGGCTCACCGGCACGCAGGGCCCTGCTCGCCTAAATCGCCCGGATTTGGGCAGATTTAGGCGAGCAGGGCTCTGAAAATCCGCCCCTTTACTTGAGTAAGTGGGTTTTTGAAAATTGCTACAATATATGCCATTGACTTGTCTATAGGATTTACTCACATAAGTGCACTTTACTTGAGTAAATGGCTTTTGAAAATTGCTACAATAGTAGCTACATTTACGCATGTAACTCCTTTTGAAAATTACCCCCAAGGTGAAGAGTATTACTTTTTCAGTAATGTTACCTGTTCATGGAAAGGGGAAGGACAAGCTAAGCCATATGAATAATTTTAATGCATGGCTAAATATCTGGTATACAGAAGAAAGTTTGGAATATATTGGGGGCTGGAGCTGTGTATGGAGCAGTAAGAGGCTCTATGTCAAAGATGGTTTACATCTGTTCGTGGCAGTAAAAAAAATCTTAAGTGAAAAATTCAAATCATATACCATAAAGCATTTAAACTAGGGTGACAAATTAGAGGATGGGGGAGTCAAAAGAAAACTGAAATGCCATCCCAGCATCTCCAAGAGGTGCATAAAGAAATTAACAAAAATCAGCTAAATAGAGCAGAAAAGATGTCTAAGCAGAGAAGCTGGAAAGCTATGAGCATAAATGCCCAGAGTCTGGGCAATAAAATCCAGTGGGGGGGGGGGGGGGGTCCCGGCGCGATCTCCCGCGCTCTGGCCATGGCTGCGCTAATAGAAATGGCGCCGGTGGCCCTTTGCCCTTATCATGTGACAGGGCAAAGATAGCACCGGCACCATTTTGAATATTGGCAATACGGCCCGCGTGCAGGAGGCCGCTCCCGGACCCCCGCTGGACTTTTGGCAAGTCTTGTAGGGGTCAGGAGGCCCCCCCAACCTGGCCAAAAGTCCCTGGGGGTCCAGCGGGGGTCCGGGAGCGATCTCCTGCACTCGTGACGTCGGGAGCCAGGAACCAAAATGGCGCTGGCGCTACCTTTGCCCTGTCACATGATATGGGCAAAGGGCCACTGGCACCATTTCTATTAACGCAGCTGTGGCCAGAGAGCGGGAGATCACGCCGGGACCCCCCCACTGGACCCCAGATAATTTAAAACATTTTTTGGGGGGGTTCGGGAGGGTGGGAGATTTGTTTTAAAGGGTCGGGTGGGTTTTAGGGTTGTTTTGGTGTGCCGGTTTTCCCGCCCTCCCCCCCTCCCCGATAAAACAATTTTTTAACCAAAAAAATGAAGACGATCAGATTTCCCCCCCCCCCTCAGCCAAAATCGATCGTTAAGACGATTGATCACACGATTCACATCCCTAGTTCATATTATCCTGTAATTCATGTTACAAAACTGAAGTCATTTGCACATCAGGCATTAAGCCCATTGTTAAATTCTAAGTTAAAATCTCCATCTTAATCCATAGTAACATTCTACTTTAATGTGGCTTAGTAAATAGACTCCTAAGTATTGTTGCGAAGTGGCCTGTGGCTGGAGCCACGAGCCGCCTCTTACCTCCGTCACTGCGGCCCCACAGCCCAGCAAGGTCGCAGCCTGACTTCCCTCATGGCCCGGAGGCCACTATCTTCACCGCTCCTGCGGCCAGCCTGGAGCAGCCAACGCCGCGGATCCCTGCAGGCTGGCCGCCATCTTGCCGGCATGGCAGGAGCCGAGCCGGACCTTTCCTATGCTGCCTGGAAGTCACTGAAGCCGGGACCTGTTTGGAGGTACCGCCCCTGGACCCCTCCTACATGACTGATGCCGACAACGAAATTGGGGCCTGCCCTGAAGCCCTTCTCCAGGTGCCCACATTCTCCTCACAGCGGCAGCAAGGCCACTGTCCAGGGTCCTGCCTCTTGCCTCCTAAGGGGCGAGCTCATGGCTTCTCCCTTTATTTAAAGGGCCAGCCAGGTGTGGCCCTCCTGGACTCCTCCCAGGGAGTTGCCTCTTGAAGCCCTACAAAAGGACTCCGTGGACATTCAGTCTTCACCTTGGAGTCGGGTCGTCTACAGCTCCTTGTAAGTGCTTGCTCTGGATCCCATGTCCTGGTTGACTGCTCCCTGGGACTACTGTTCCATCCGGCGTCCGCTTCCGTGGTGGCTGGGACCCTGGTCCGGAAGAACACTCGCTCAAGTTGATCCCTCGGCAGGTTACCACACTGATGGCTACTGTTCCAAGTGCCTTCAGTTCCAGCATCCTTGTGTCTTCCATGTCTCTGGTTCCCTCGTCTCTCCTTCCAAGGTAGTACCCCCAGACTATCTTCTCGGTACTGAACTTTTGCCTTTTCATCGACCATCCTTGCCTGCCGCCTGCCTGGACCTATTCCTGTGTCCTAACTACGTTGATTGCCTTCTGGAACCCGACCTTGCCTTGGCTAACTATTCTGGACTGATCTCTTGGTACCAACCCTTGCTTTCCTTTTGGACTCTCCTTGTTGGCCTCCTGTGACCTCCGGCCTTCCTCTATGGACAATGACCACGCACCCTTGTGGTAGTGGGCACTCCTTTGAACTATCTCTTCTGAGACGCTGCGAGGCCTACCTGAGACCATCTCCTCCTGTACTCCACCTCTTGATGGCAGGCGTCCTCCAGGTCTGACCTGACGGCCGGACCAATCCTGCCCCAGGCCAAGGGTCCACTTCATGTGCAACAAGTATGTACTTTTACTATATTATGCTTTCTGCTCTTTGATTTTCTTTTTTCTTTTTTTTTAAACTTCCACAACATTCATGTAAATATGGATGTTGAAAAGATGCATTCCCCTCTTTGTTCTTTATCTTTTCACACTAGGCAAAAATTGTTTATTGGTAAAATGAATTTTGGAAGCCATCAAATATGTTTATGACTTTATTTTATGCATTACCAATAAGCTTTCATAACAGTAAAATTAAATAAGATGTGATTTTCTTTTTTATGGGATATTCTAAAAAAAGTGAAAGTTTGTTTCTAAAAGAGTGTCATTTATGACAGTGGAATCTTCTTTTCCTTGAAAAGATAAAGGGTTCACCATATCCTGGATTGTGCATACTTCTATGCTAACAGCTGAGATATTTTAGAGTCAGAAGTGAGACTCGCACGCATACCTTTTCTTTGATTTTAAAATGTTAGCGTATAAGTTATACCCACTGAATGAGACATCACTTTATATAAATTAATCTATTCACATATTGGGCCAATTACATGAGTATTTTCAAAGTGAATATATGTGCATAAGTTTTGCTTTAAAATCTTGGCTAAAGTCTGCATGAATAACTTACATGCAACCTTTAGCCCTACCCAGACAGTTAAAAAATTACCCTCTAAAAGATAAATGAGTTAATGTTGCCATTTATTTGCCTAAAACCTGGTTTTATGCATGTAAATGTCTGTTAAAAATTGGCAGGTGCTCTGTTCACATAAAAGTAACTGGTAGTCCATATGTACTTTGAGCCGAGCAGAGATGCCCTGGAGCAGAGTTGGGGGCACAGTTGGCACTTATGGACATAAGTGGATATGTACAAGTTATGCCCTCCAAAGAGAAGGTGTAAATGTATGCAAATGAATCTCTGCACCTACATGGCTACTTATCCATGTATTTTCAAATCAGTCTTACATTCAAAGCTTTGCTTTGAAAATCCCCAGAAAATTTTGCATGTTCATGAGACCTTACTGCTATGCAGGGTGCTCTAAAATTACCTTCAATAAAGGACCAGAAAGCCATTCAGAATACCCAGAAATATTGTCTTAATTATTTTCCATTCCTTTCAGCCTTTTGCTGATTTACGCTCCAGCTGTCGGGGTTGTGTACAGTCAATAGAAGCTGTCATCTGTAACTGCATTATCAGATGCTTTCCAGTAAGACTTCTAATTAGTAGAAATAGAATGAATTGTATAAATGAAGCTCAAGTCCCACTCAGTTTAATTTTTTTGAAGGTAGTGAATTAATATCTTTTATATCAGTGGCTTCTTTTATAGTACCTTATTTGGTTTTGTTTTATTTCCACCTTTACTATGTCTCCTTACAAGACAATGCAGTCAACATGGCAGACAGTAAGTATATATTAATAGAATTGCTGGCCAAAATGAACACGCTTGAATAAATTTGTCTTTCATCTGGATTTAAAAGTAACCAATGTGAGTGATTAGAATCTTATGGAAATAAACGTGATTGCTTAAATATTCAATACATTTTTATTTGCAGAACTAAATCCAGACCTTACTAATACGATAGCTTGTAGATTTTGATATGTATGCCTTGATTCCTTTTGGGGCTGTAACACATTATGCTTTTGCAGTGGAATCATATTGTTTATCACCAGTCAAGTAGAATCTGTTACCACAGTGATTCTCTGTCAAATCTTCTTGGCCTGCAGCTATTTTGCAGTTTAATAGTTTATTTGGGAGTCCACTCACCCAAATGTAGAACATAGAATAATTTCTGGCAGAAAGCTATTCATTGACATTGTCAAATAAAAGTCATCATTGCCAGAGTCCCCAGTTTCCTGCGGCAGATTTTTCAAAATTCTGCAGCAATTACAAGGCAAATTTGCATAATTATGTATAAGGATTCACACTTCTAACTATGCAAAAAAGTCATTTTTTTAAAATCAAAAAAACATTCATATTGTTTATTTTTAAACTATATAGAAATAAAAAAATGTACAATTTAGCAAGTTAAGACATACAATATGCAAGTTTTAGCTGTGAAATGTCACTTTTGTTTTGTTTTTCCAAGCATATGAGTTTACGTATGCTGAAAAAACCTTACAATCAGCAGTTTGTTGTTAATTACACAGAAATATATGTGCACAAATATTGCACTCATGGTAACAGATGTAAAAACGAAGTTTAATTAGCACAAGCTGAAACTTGCTAGCAGTAGTGTCAGTCACCAAGGCTTCTAAGAATTGAAATTCATACCCTCTCTGTGAGGGCCAGTGCATGCTAATAAGTGAACTTGTCAATTGTCTAGGGCGCCAACTATTAGGGGGCAGCGAAGAGCAGCCATGTGGGGCTATGAGCTGAGCCTATCCCACTTGTGGCTGAGAGGAGGAGAGATTCAGCAGGCCGCAAGCAGCACCCATCCTGCTCGCGGCCAGAGAAGCACAAAATCGTCTGCCTCTGAGCAGTGCCCATCCTGCTTGCGACCGAGGAAAGCAAACACTCAGCAGGCCACAAACAGTCTCAGTACATGAGGTCGGGGCTGGGACCGGGGGCGGAAACAAGACAGAAGGTTCATCTAGGGCGTCTAACACCCTTGCACTGGCCCTACTCTCTGTCATCTGAGAGACACCATCGGTTAGGGATGTGCAGCAAGGACGGATTCATCCCATTCGGTATTCGTATTCAAGGGAAGCCAAATCCGTTGCATCCGTTCTTGGGGGACCCCGATCCATTCATTAATGATGTATATATTTGTTTCCCCAAAAAATACCCCATCCCAACCCTTTAAATTTAATTAACTACAACCCCCCACCCTCCTGACCCCCCCAAGACTTACCAAAAGTCCTTGGTGGTCCAGCGGGGGTCCTGGCACGATCTCCTGCACTCAGGCAGTCGGCTGCCAGTATTCAAAATGGCGCCGATAGCCTTTGCCCTCATTATGTCACAGGAGCTACCGGTGCCATTGGTCGGCCCCTGTCACATGGTAGGAGCAATGGATGGCCGGCACCATTGGTCGGCCCCTGTGACATAGTAAGGGCAAAGGCTATCGGCGCCATTTTGAATACTGGAAGCCGATAGCCCGAGGGCAGGAGATGGCTCCAGGACCCCCGCTGGACCACCAGGGACTTTTGGCAAGTCTTGGGAGGAACTCAGCTGAGTGCACTGTATTACATCGACCCCAAAGTAGGCAAGAACCCTGCAGCTTTGTTCAAAGGATTGACTTAAGAGGTTTGAAAACTTTCAGGAATATTGAGTCTGTGGCAGATTGTATAATTTGTGGCAACAAGTTAATTATATGGTTCTCCCATGATCACAATTACTGATCCTAGTATAGTGAACCTACATATGTCAGGAGATCCAAATAAAGATCCATTGTATGGTATTGTAGATCATCCCATTTTTGTGTTGTGTAATGTAATATCATTTTCTTTACATTATACTTAAGAAGATCCTTAAGAAGCTCCATTGGCTCCCAGTCAAATTCAGAATCCTCTACAAGCTTTTAGTAATCACCCACAAAGCCATTCTTAACATCTCTCCACTGGACCTATCGACCCCCCTGCAACTTCATACTTCAACCCGTCCTCTGAGATTAGCGCAAAGAGGGACTCTTAGAACACCTACATTCAAAACCTCCTTTAGTAAAAGAGCCTTTTCCACCGCAGGCCCCAAACAGTGGAACCTGCTCCCACCGGACCTTAGGCTGGAACAATGCCCAACTACATTCAAGAAGAAGCTTAAGACGCTACTATTCAGACAAGCCTTCCCATAACACTCATCCTTGCCTCATCCTCCACGGACCTTCTCTTCCTAAGCTCAGATGCCTAAGCACTTTTTCTTCCGCTGCCTAAGCTATTTAATATATGTAAATTAGTTTCATTAAATCTATGGTAACCCTCCGCTACCCTCCCCCCCCCCCACCACCTTCCAACCCCCTTACAATCCCTCATTCCTACCCCCTCCCTCGGAATACCTTGTTACCCCAAAAAGCCAACTCATCAGTTCTTACCAGTTTTGACACGTTACTCCCCATGCTTAAGCTGTATCCAAGTTTTTCTCTCCCCCTGTTCTATGTAAGACAACTTTGTCACTGTTTTATGGTTGCAATGTAAACCAGAGTGATAATTAACTCTGTTATTTGAACTTCGGTATAGAAAAGTTATAAATAAATAAATAAATACATACATGAGTCTCATTATCATTCTGATATGCAAAGTTGCTTTCTTTATGTTACTTTTTACTCAGAGAAATTGCAGTTTGTAATGTAAGTTCCAAATGTAATATTAGCTTTATCTAAGAGCTCAAATCTAAAAATAGTTGCCTATACTTTTTCTTAAAGTATATTTCAATATTAAAAGCACTTGAATAAGAAACAGCAGATGACAGAGTAATAACATAGCCTACAGTTACATCGCTGTAGAAACTGTATTACAGATATTTAGGAAAGCTGAAATAAATGTCTTACTAAAATATTTAAAAGAAATACACTCTTACCCTCACTTTGCCTTACCCATACTCTTTTATGACAAGCACTACACATCAAGGAGGAAGATTAAATTCAGAAAGAAACACATCTCACCGTTTCACAGCTTTGAGGTTTCATTCACCCTTCTACCTCTCCTGAGATAGAATGGTTAACATTTCTAAACTGTTGAATACAGATCACACTATAAAAAGGATCTGGAAGTGAAAGTGATTCAAGAAGGAGAAGTTAAGGATGGTAGAACTGAGCAACTGGTGTGAATGGGCAGACCTGCTAAGCCTTATGGCCTTTTTCTGCTGCCATGTTTCTAAAAATGTGCATCCACGTTCATCAGGGGGCAATTTTTAAAAGCCATTTACACAGATAAATGATATTTACTTGGTACAAGGACTTTTTGAAAATTATCTCCAGCAGGCAAAAGCATACACTTTATTCCACAATGCATCTACATTTGCCCACATTGGGCCTGATTTTAAAAAGCATTTACTCGAGTAAAACAGGGTTTTACTCGAGTAAATGCACTTTACTTGAGTAAGTGGGCTTTTGAAAATTGCTATAATATATGCCATTGAATTGTCCATAGGATTTACTTGTGTAAGTGCACTTTACTCCAGTAAATGGCTTTTGGAAATTGCTACAATAGTAGTTACATTTACATGCGTAACTCCTTTTGAAAATTACCCCCTCTGAGTGGAGGCATTTCTGAGTGTGCATTTTCAAAAGATGCACGTTGTTTTGCAGAGTAAAGAACCTGCATATAAAATATATTCACATTTCTTTTTCCTAGGTAATTTTTGAAAGGGATGTACATATGTGCCTTCCCTTTGAGAACTGGTGCAAAGTCTGTGGTGAAAAATACCAGTGAACTTTGCAGCTATCCACAGACATGTGAAAATTCCCCCTGTACTTTTTAAATGTTACCCCATGTGAGCAATTTTCAGTAGCCTGACTAGGTACAAAATCTGTAAGTAATTTTGCACCTGCAGACCTGCTGGATTATTTTCAAAGACAACTACATGCACAGTTTTTCTTTTGAAAATTTGCTTACATGGGCACATTGATACAAAATTCCATGTGAACTCTGTTCCTCCCTTTCCTGCAGGCAAGGGAGAGGGGGAAAAATAAGTGCCCAGGTTTAAAAATGACATTCTGGGGTAGATTTTAAAAAGCATTTACTCGAGCAAAACTGGTTTTTGCTCGAGTAAATACACTTTACTCAAGTAAGTGGGCTTTTCAAAATTGCTACAATATATGCCATTGAATTGTCCATAGGATTTACTCAAGTAAGTGCACTTTACTCGAGTAAATAGCTTTTGAAAATTGCTACGATAGTATGTCACATTTACATGCGTAACTCCTTTGAAAATGACCCCCTCTGTGAACACGTTACACCCCCAATCTAAACATTCTTCCAGGAATGCCCCTTTTTAATATGCATTCCTTGTATACTTTTTAGCCACTATGAGGAGGACAATTTTCAGCCAGGTCAATTTAACCTGTTTACCAGGGATTTTTTCAGGGGGTACATGCAGGTACTGAGTATTGGCACCTTTTTTCTCCATCTATTTGATTTGCCCTGTGCTTCCTAAAAAAAAAAAAAAAAGCTCATGTATCTTAGATGTACGTACCAGCACTTTTTTTTACAGGCAGATAGTACTACTATTTAACCGACTAAATGACTTTAAAAATTGCCCTTCCTGTGCACATTGTAGCACTGACATTTTGATACTGTTGATAACTTTGTGATATCCATGATTTTCTGCTGAAAATTTTCTTATGAAAATTGTAGACAGCACTGGGCAGCCATCACTGCAATACATCAGTACAGACAGCAACACAGAGCCTCTTTTGGGATCTAGAGTTTTCCATACAATTATCCTCTAAAAATGATATTTTTAATTTCAGGCATACTAGATGTACTAGGAGAACTTAATGAAGTATGCCATCCACACAGGTGTGGACACATCTGGACATTTAAACAAATGCTATTTGTGTCTCCTGTCACCTTTTTCATTGAAGACTCTAGGAAGACACTTTTGGAAAATGTGCTTGATTTAATGTAAGATCAATAAATCTCCTGCTTAAGACTAAATGTCTACTACAATGGTAATTTGATAGGAGATTATATACCAAGAGAGAAGCACTAGGTAGTTCCAAGAAAGAAAGGAACTGGATGGTAGGGATGTGCAGAGCAAAATTTTATGTTCATATTTTTTATGTCCGAAAGGGGGTCCCACTTGCGGCCAATATGGACATAAAAAAAATCCAATGAGTTGGGTATATGTACATATGTGCAAAAAAAAAAATTAAACCCCCTCACCCTCCTTAATCCCCCCCCCAGACTTACCACAACTCCCTGGTGATCGAGCGAGGAGTGAGGACGTCATTTCTGCAATCCTTGGCGAGAAGCATGTGACGTCGGTGGCACGTCGAGTGACGCGGCGTCACGTGATTCCCGGCTCGTTCGCGCCGGACGGCTCGTTCGGCCCAAAAAGAACTTTTGGCCAGCTTGGGGGGGCCTCCTGACCCCCCCAAGCTGGCCAAAAGTTCTTTTTGGGCCGAACGAGCCGTCCGGCGTGAACGAGCCGGGAATCACGTGGCGCCGCGTCACTCAGACGCGACGTCACGTGATTCCCGGCAAGTTCGCGCCGGACGGCTCGTTCGGCCCAAAAAGAACTTTTGGCCAGCTTGGGGGGGCCTCCTGACCCCCTCAAGCTGGCCAAAAGTTCTTTTTGGGCCGAACGAGCCGTCCGGCGCGAACTTGCCGGGAATCACATGACG
This sequence comes from Rhinatrema bivittatum, assembly GCF_901001135.1. Classification (NCBI taxonomy): domain Eukaryota; kingdom Metazoa; phylum Chordata; class Amphibia; order Gymnophiona; family Rhinatrematidae; genus Rhinatrema; species Rhinatrema bivittatum. Next base: position 123,160 of record NW_021820865.1, on the reverse strand, counting down.
TCGCGTCTGAGTGACGCGGCGCCACGTGATTCCCGGCTCGTTCGCGCCGGACGGCTCGTTCGGCCCAAAAAGAACTTTTGGCCAGCTTGGGGGGGTCAGGAGGCCCCCCCAAGCTGGCCAAAAGTTCTTTTTGGGCCGAACGAGCCGTCCGGCGCGAACAAGCCGGGAATCACGTGACGCCGGCGTCACTCGACGTGCCGCCGACGTCACATGCTTCTCGCCAAGGATTGCAGAAATGGCGTCCTCACTCCTCGCTCCATCACCAGGGAGTTGTGGTAAGTCGGGGGGGGGGGATTAAGGAGGGTGAGGGGGTTTATATTTTTATTTTGGCTCAACAATCGCGATTTCCCACATATCGAACATATCTATGTTCGATATGTGGGAAATCCGATCGTTTATGTCGAATCAATTTTTTAAGTAAAAAAAAAATATGAGTTGCGTTTTACTAATGCGGTCAATCCGAATGCACACCCCTACTGGATGGTGTTGATAAAGTTTCACCAAGAATAAAGGATGTCCCTGAAGCTGTGATCAGCTGTGGTCAGGAAAGGTTGGGAGCTGAGCTGCACCCTTTAAGACTCATAAGTCACATCATTTCAGACTCATATGAAGAGAAGCAGAGGCAGCAAGGGATTGCCTGAGAAGTAGATTTACATTAGCTAAACTGGAGAGGGATTGAGGCTTGAAAAGCAAGGATCCAAGGATGAAAGAAACCAGAGGCAGCCCCAAGAACATAGAATAGATGAGGACACAGGGACTGACTGGGTGCATGCTGCATGGGACTTAGCCAAAGGTCTCAGCTTTTACTGAGCTAGACAGACCATGAAGGCCAGTTCTAGCCTAAAAGTTAAACTCAGATTATGTTGAGAAGACAGTGCTGTGTATAAAGACAAGAAAGTGCACGCTCTAGCAACAGATCTTTGAGGTCCAGGTTCAATGTGTCCAGCTCTCCTATCTAGTAATATAATCTCAGTTTTTTCCACATTTAACATTAGTTTCATGTTAGTTATTAGTTTCTTAATCAAAGATAAGTACATCGCTGTTAATTTGAGTGCAGATTCGATTGAAAAGTTTATTGGAATTAGGATTTGGATGTCATCAGCGTATATATAATGGGTTAGTCCGAGACCATTTAGGAAATGACAAATTGGGATCATATAGATGTTAAATAATGTGGCTGATAAAGATGATCCTTGAGGAACCCCGGTATTTAATTCCATTTTTTCAGACATCATGTTTTTAATTTTAACTTGGAAATGATGATTATCTAAGTAAGAGGAAAACCATTTTATTGTATTATTAGTTAACCCTATTTCCATGAATCTATTTAAAAGATTAACTTTCCTTTCACTCTTTCTGCAGCTGGCATGTTTTTTATTACAGTGTTGTCACTTTCAGAAAGGATCTGATATCTGCTACAATGTTGGTAATATTTTCTTTCTTACTGTATATTTCTAAGCTTCTCCTTATGCCTATCTGCATTTTCTCTTTCTATATAGGCAGGCATTATATTTTCTGGATGGTTAGGTAGTCTTCATTAAAAGTTTAGAGTTCTCATGAATCTTAAATTGCTTCTATTTCTTCATTAGTAGTCATACACTGGCACGCTACTTTTGAAGCTACAAAAGCAATCACAAGAAGAGGAGGAGCATAAGAAGCTCCTCATAACTCCAGCAGCAACAGTAGCAGGAGAGTAAGAGAGGGGCCTTGTCACATTCTATCACATTCACTATACCCTCACCCAGCAAAGAAAAAGCTCAGTGCAGTGGAAGCACTAGACAAACTAGGCAGCCACTTAGAACTCCATACTTTTTGGGACGGTGTAACGATGGCCTCCCTTTCTTTCCATCTGCAGTTCAAATGACATAATTTCCACCTCCTGGCCCATGTGGGTGGGACGAAGAAGTAGTCACTTCAACAGCCAGAAGGGGGAAGAGCAGATAGGGGAATCTGCATTAGTGATGTGCATTCGTTTTTCCCGAATTAGGCAATTTCAACGGAATTGCCTAATTCGGTATGGTACGGGGGAACCAAAAAATGAAAGACATTTTTCCAAAATTTCGGAAAACTTCATTTTTCATGTTACTGCGCACTATTGAGAGTTAGCGCGCACTAACCCGAAAATCGGGGCCCCCTGAAAAACAAACCCCAGAACCGCAAGAAAAGCAAAATTTACTGCGGAGGTCCCCGAAACGAATCCCAAAACTATAGGACTTAACAATGCAAATCTCTAATCAGCATGTGTAGCTAGAAGACAGAAGGAGGCAGAGCAGCATCTAATTGGTCCACCGTGGTGGAAGGAAAACAAGGAAGTATTGTCTTGGAATAGACAATGACAGGCAAGATACAGGAAGGGCCCTGTGCAGTCAACAGAAAGAGGAAACGTTCCCTCTGTCATGCCAGCTGAAAGAAGAGGCTGCAACTGCAGCTTGTGCTTAGAGGGGTGGGGCTATCCAGTCTTTTGCACAAAATGTCACATGTATGATTATCTGCATGTTGGTTAGATGCTGTATGTGTGCACCAGATGCAAAGAGCTTCTGACTCTCAGAGCATGAGTTTGTTCTCTGGAGGTCAGATTAGCAGACCTGAAGAACATAGAGCAGTCTCAACTCCAGTCAAGCAGCCCTTTTGCTGCTTTGGTGGAACAAAGTGAACTGGCAGGAGACCATCACCTTGGTGTGGCAAGAAGTGATCCTGCCCTCCAGGTGATGCCTTACCTTTTCATATCGAGGCTATCTCTCCAGGGCCATGTGCCCAGAAAGGAAGGGTTAGGATGGAAGTTATTGTTGGTGATTCGATCATTAGAAATGTAGATAGATGGGTGGCTGGTAGGTGTGAGGATTGCTTGGTGACTTGACTGCCTGGTGCAAAGAAAGTGGACCTCATGTGCCACCTACATACAATTTTAGAAAGCACGGGGGAGGATCCGACTGTTGTGGTATATATGGGTACCAGTGACATAGGAAAGTGCAGGAGAGTGATTCTGGAGGCTAAATTTAGGCTTTTAAAGGTAGATTTTAAAAGCATTGCTTACGGAAAAATGGTCACATACATGTATATTTTAAGAAGCTGGAAAGTATGCACGTCAAAAACAAGGAGGCGGAAAAGGGCATTCCCAAGACTTATGCGCATAACCCTGAATTTTACAAAGGCAAATCATAGTATGCATTGGCATATTACCTGTGTAACTTCACTGTGGTTCAAAGAGACAGAAGGAGAAAGGGAGAGAGAGAGAGGCAATATGCCACTCTATATATCTCCCACTGTAAGAGGGGCACTTTCAACTCAGGATGGGTTTTGGGGGTGGCAGTGTTACATTGGTCTGCCTAGGGCACAAAGGGTCTATAGACCCTTGTAACACCCCCTTCCTCTGAAACCCACCCTCTTTCCATTCTGTGTGACTTCTCTGGGAGAAAAGTCTGATGTTTCCAGTACTGAACAAAGTTCTAGTTCTCCTGACTTCAAGTTGTGAAGAGCCTTTTTAAAATATGCCGGCGTGTGTAACCCTTTTAAAATCCGGCCCTTTATGTGTTTCTTTACAGGTAACATCTCCAGAATTTGTTCCTCTCTCCCCTTTTCTTAAAGTTCATCATTTAAGTTTTCTGATGTCTTTATATCTATTTGGACTACTTTTCAACCCAAGGCCTCAAGTGAAATCACCCAAAATCATAGTCGGTGAACCCTGCTTTTTGTCCACTCAACTCATGTAATCCATCTATACTAAAGGGATTAAGGAATGTGATCTCTCCTGTTATGACTAAAATTGTCAATATTTCATTGACTGAGGGTGTTATACCATCATCCCTGAAAGGTGCTGCAATCCAACCTCTTTTGAAGAGACTGGATATGGATCCAAAAGATCTTATGAATTACAGACCCATCTCTTCACTTTCCTTTGTATCTAAGATAATTGTGTCTGCAGTGTTGAGACAGTTAGACAAATTTCTTCAAGACCATGTGATACTTGACCAATATCAATTTGGTTTCCAGAAATTTTTTATTGCCAAAATTGTATACATTTCTTGCCTTGATGTCATCTGGTGAGGTTTTGATAATGTCTGTAGTTGTGTGTCAGTCTGTCTTGATGTCTCTACTGTGTTTGACAACATTGATCACTCCATCTTGCTAAACAGGTTAAGAGAGTGTAGGATTGGCGGAGTGGTTCTTAACTGGTTCTCATTATTTCTCAGTGTGTTCATCTTTCATCTGAACACTTCCCCTGGCAGACTCTAAAGACACATGTCCCACAGGACTCAGCACTTTCTGCCACCCCTTTCAAAATCTATATGGCTCCTTTATGTAAACTATTGGCCGAGCTCTGTTTGGGATAACATCTTTATGCAGAAGATATTCAGATTTTTATACCAGTAGCCAAAACGTGACCCTTAGACATTGCAATAATGTCTATTTGTTTGTTTATTATTCATCGCTGGATGACTTGTAATAGACTACTGTTGAACCTAAGTAAAATTGAAACCATAGTACTTCAAAGAAATGGGAAGCTGGCAGTATCCTCTTCATTTCCATTTCAAGAGCAGGTGATTCTAATAGCTTCATGCGTGAAAAGTCTTGGTGTCCTTTTAGAGATGAACCTAAATATGCTTTCACAACTTAAAGCTGTTATAAAAGCTAGCTATTTTAAGCTATGCTAAATGAAACCACTTCAGTCCCTAAATCAGACCAAATGAATTTCGACAGTAGTCCAGGTGATGTTATTTCCTACCCTTGATTTTTGTAAAACTTTGCTGCTTGAGTACCAAGGTCAGCTTTGCAGGTCCACAAGGTACTGCAGAATTCTGAAGCAAAACATATTCCTGGCTTACTGAGAGCTGCTGATATTTCTCTGATTCTCCGTGATCTTCATTGGCTGCCAATCCAAGAACATATTTTATTTAAGGTGGCCTTATTGATTCATAAAATGCTAAAGATTGCTTCCTTACAATCAACAACTACATATTTACAATCCAATGCAATCATGCCATGCCTCTCAGAGAGGCCTACTTGAGATACCTTCCTTCTGACAAGTAAGGCTTGTTGAAATCAGAAAAAGACTGTTTTTTTGTTACCGGACCCATTTTATGAAATCCATTGCTGGTGGAGCTGCGCATGACTCAATGTACCATAACTTTTAAAAAAATACTTAAGACATCTTTTCTGTTTAGCCTTTGTTTTACAAGCATGCCTTTAGAGAGTAGCTTACAGAAGAATGAGTGCAGACTCTTAAAGGCAAATTTTAAAAGCTCTAAGCATCCAAAACCGGGAGATATGCGCACAAGTTCTGCCTGTGCACACCAAGCAGATTTTAAAAGCCGTCCCTGTAAGTGCTTATCTCCCGCTACACGAACAAGTCAGCGTGGGCCTGGTCTGGGCAGAGCGTGGGCATGTCGGGGGTGAGATGTACATGTAGATATTTACATACACACAGGCACATGCTGGAGTTCCCGGTCACGTAACTTTATTACTACTATGGATGGCATGTAAGTAATAAAAGAAAAAAATCTAGGCTAGTCAGCGAGGTTTTAAGAGATGGTGCCAACAGGGGGAAAGTGAGGCTATTAAACTGGGGGGGGGGGGGGGTAGGAAGTTGTAGCCCTTGCCTAGGTGAACTGGGAACAAACTGGTCAAACTGGCCATGGCCATGGCGTGGTCACTCACCCCTTTTAAAATACCCCATTTACACAGTGGAAGCGGGTTATGCGCAAGCCTTCCCATAACTTCTCACCTCAGCCTTGGTTCTTATCCGCATCATGTGTACACTATCCAACTTGAGGCCTTCACAGTCCTCCTCTATTTAATTTCCCTGCTGTTCGCCCAAGTTATACAAACCCAATTCTCTATACTTGCCTCACCCATTTTATGTTTTCCAGGTTATTTCTACCCTGTTCATTGTTTCATCCAGGTTATTCTACCCTGTTCATTGTAAAACAAGACTTTGTCTCTGTTATTTTTGGCTGGTTGTAATGTAAACCGAAGTGATAATTAATCTTGTTAATTGAACCTCGGTATATAAGTTATAAATAAATAAATAAATAAATGTTTGCGCCAACTTAAAATTGTGCATACATGTGTGAGCGCTCAGCCTATTTTATAGCATGCACACATATATGCGCGTATGTTATAAAATAGCCATCGGTGCGAGCTGGCAAACGCACGCAAATGTGCACCTGCTTAAACTTTTCCATCCCTGATTTTTCAGCATTAGACCGTGAATATGTTGTGTAGCGGTATCATTTATGTAATATTGTTTTATATTTCATTAATGTGAAATTTTGTAAGCTGCCTAGAGCTGTGAATAGGCAGCATAAGAAAATGTCAAATAAATAAAAATAAATAAATACTAATTTGGAATCGCCAGTTTGTCAACACGTTCAGCAGTTCGCCCTTACCTTTACCAGTTCACATAAACCCCCTAGCATTTCATTCTGAACTGCTACCAGTTCACCCAGCCCTCCCATTCAAAAAATGAACAGAAAAGATAAGTCCAATTTCAATTGCTTGATTCAATTAGCAGACATTGTTACACAACTTCAGTAATGTATGTGCATGTACATCTCACAAAACAGTACCTTCCATGCGTACTCATTCACCCCACTCTGGAATGCCCTTAGACCACACCTTTTTTCCCATTACAATTTATGCAAAATACTGAAAGCATGAACATGCATGTGATATTTCTCAAATATCATATATATCTATACATGCTACTTATGTGCATATATACTATTTTAAGCATGCAACCCATACATAACTTTGAAAATTCACCAAAAAAGTCATGTGCACAAAATTAATGTGTATGGGGAGAAGAAATGTTGTAAGCTTGTTTTTTAATGCAGAATTTTCAAGTTACAAACACAAAAACAATCTTTCAATATTTTTTCCCACTGAATGCTAAAATGTTTTCAATCTGGCTTCTCAACTTTCTGGCAAAATCTTTTCTAAGCTGCAAATTTGGCCAAATTTAACTAGTTTGAGATAATATTTCAGAAGGATGTTCGTGTGTAAAACTGAATTTACATGCATAAATGGACTTCACATGAACAAATGGACTTTTGAAAATTGCTACAATCTGTGCTATTTTTATCACATAACTCTTTTGAAAATGAACTCCATTGTATTTGAGTAATACCATTGTTGTCTTTGAGGCGCAGGAATTTTCAACAATTGTTTTTAAGGCATTCAACAAGATAATCAGACGAGTAAATTAGAATTCTTTGACTTAAGCACTCCATACTTTAGGATCCTATTCTCCACACGTGACTGGATCTCATATTATACTTCCTTCTTTACTGTGTTAGCAATAGGATGATATCTGGTACAATATGAGATAACATTATGGACCCTTGTAGAAAGCAAATGAATATCGACTTGCAGTGATGGAGATGGTATGTCTCTGGAGGATCTCTGGTGTTAGCAAAAGACAGAAACTGAGAAATAATGACACAAGAGGCATGCTGTGAATAAAAAGAATATGTGAAGTGCCAAAGTGGAATATAAATTGTTGCTAAATAGGAGGTTTCATTTATAGCATCTTCATGCCAAAGTGGAAGAGGAGATATTTTAATAAGAATCTTTGTGGAGCTGGAATGCTATAATGAATTCTAACAGTATGTTAGCTGCTTCATCTTGCATGCTCTTTTTGGGGCCACCGTAATAAAATCAGTGGCAAAACCAGCACAAAATTTTAGTATTGATTTTTTATACCGTGTATGCTGAAGTCTCATGACCTCACTCAATGCTATAAACTAATGGTATATAAATCAGTGGTGCTACAAATCCTAGTAATCCGAAAATAGCACGTGAAAACCATCGTAGATGCAAAACACGTGGAAAAAAAACAACATTTAAAACTGGAACTAGTTTGGAAAATCCTGCAGTGTTCCCTGTTGGTTGATAGAAGTAACCTGGCAGGCCTGTGATGTGATTTGTAGTGCATAGATGTCCATTTCCAGATGTCACAGGCTATGTCTCCTTGGGCCAGTGATTTCCACACTGTTGTGGGAAATTCTGGCCCAAGGTTGTCAAGTCTGCAATAAAATGGATTTGCACTAAAAGAAGAATCAGGCTTTAAAACTGATACTTTATTAAAATCACATTTGAAATCAGAACATATTAAACATATTAAAAGAATATTAAATTTAAATTTAGAACAAACCATACATATTAAAACCATATATAAAATGTATATTAAAATCAGAACATAGTAGACATATTAAAAACATATTAATAAGTATGTACATGGTGACACTGTGTATTTTGCTTTTTTAAATCAAATTTAAAATTGGAACATATAAGAAATGATGTTTCCCATCCTTTTGACTGTTCTTGAGTGAATCCTCAGAGTGCATCTAATTATTAGTCTGTGATTGTTTTTTTGTCTACTTGTCTGTTTAGGGCGTGCAAGTGTGGGGGAAGACAAGTATGACAGGGTAGGAGGATTGTGCTTTAATGGATCGGTGGAGTATAGCTGGGGAGGGGAGATGAGGAGGGAAAGGAGGGGTATGCATGAGAGGGCAGGAAGAGAATGTATAGATTGGTGGGGTATAGCCAGAGAGGAGAGCTCAGGCAGCACGAGTATGGCATGTATGGGGAGGGGGAGTATATACAGAAAAGGAAGGTGGAGTGGGAAGAGAATTACATGCGTGAGAGAGCAGGAAGAGAATGGCATGCATGAGGTGGAGGGTGCAATTAGAGAGGGAAGAAAAGAAAGCTGATAGAGGGGTCAGAGGGAGGGGGACCAAAATGATAAAGGGAATATAACAATTCCCCTATGAAGAAATGCTAAAGAGGTTAGGACTCGTCAGCTTGGAGAAGAGATGACTGAGGGGACATATATAAAATCATGAAAGGAATTGATTGGGTAGGGGGCACACATTGAAGTTGACAAATAGCTCATTTAAAACAAATCAGAGAAAATTATTTTTTATTCAATGCATAATTATTTTATTTATTTAAGTTTTTTTTATATAAGCTCTGGAATTCATTGCAAGAGGATGTGATTATGGCAGTTAGTGTAGCTGGGTTCAGTAAAGGTTTAGATAAGTTCCTAGAGTAGAAGTCCATAAACTGCTATTAATCAAAAAGGATTAGTACAGGACTTCCCAAACTTGTAGCCAATATGACCCCATTTTAGCACTTGAAAATTCATTTGACCCCTGAAAATGACCAAAACAAATTAGTAAAGATGCAGTCCTTCTCCAATGGTCATTGTACCCTCTCTGCACTCCAGTTGATTCTGCCTCTCAACCTCCACCCTCACCAGTCAATCCATTCTCTTAATCTCCACCCCTTCCAGAGGGCTTTAACCTCCTCCCCTCCAGCAGAAACCCTTTTTCAACCTTAGCCCCTCTTACATCTCCTAGCTTCTTCCACCTCCCTAGCCCATCCCTTCTCACCCTCTCCAGCCATTTTCATATTCCCCTAGCTGTTTCTCTCTCACCCCCAAGTCCTTTCTAACCACCTATCTCCCATTCCCTCTTCAATATCATCTCCCATCCTCTCTCTCAAATCTCCCAGCCTCATTTCCAGTCCTTCTCTCAGCCCTCAACTCCTCTTCCCTGGTTGATCTTCTGATATTCCTCTTCTTTCACCCTCCATAGCTAATCCCTCTCTAGCTGATTGAATCCTCAAAACTCTCCTGCATCTGATCCATCCCTTCAAGCAGCCCCCCTGCCAGGATCAGCAGTAACATTTTCTTTTGGCCCTGGGCCACAGCTGGATGACAACTGATGGGAAAAGAGGGCAGGCAGCTGAAAGGGGCAACATTTTTCTTTTGGGTAAGTTCAGTGGTTGTGCTATGTGGAAAGAGAGAAGCAGTAGCAGTCTCCACTGGCCTATGCACACTCAGTCCTCCCTCATGGCTGCTCCCAAGCCCAATGGTGATCTGCAGGTGGCAGCAGCATTAGTAATGAAAATCAGCACAAGGCCTGAGCCTCCTTGAGCAGGCCTTTCCCATTACCATGGAAACTCATGGGAGGGTGGGATCACTGCAGGGCCTGTTAGTGTCTGCTGGTTTACAGGCCTCATGCTAACTTCCATTATTAATGTTGCTGGCACCTGAAGAGCACTGCTGTTTGAGGAACCTGTGACCCCAGCTGAAGGTTTTGTGACCCCATTTGGGGTCCCGACCCATAGTTTGGGAAGCCCTGGATTAGTAGTTTGGGATCTATTCATTTAATGTTTGGGTACTTGCCAGGTACTTGTGACTTGATTGGCCACTGTTGGACACAGGACACTGGGCTTGATGGACCCTTGGTCTGACCTTATGTTCTTATGATTTTATATGATAGATATCTATAAATAATGAGTGGAATGGAACGAGTAAACGCTAATCAGTTGTTTTCTCTTTCAAAAAGTACAAAGAGCAGGGGACACACAATAAAGTTTCTAGGTAATATATTTAAAACTAATAAGAGAAAATAGTTTTTTACTCAACACATAATTAAGCTCTGGAATTTGTTGCCATAGGATGTGGTGAAAACTATTAGTGTAACTGCATTTAAAAATGGTTTTGGACAAGTTCCTGGAGGAAAAGTCTATTAACCATTATTAAGGTAGAGTTGCAGAAATCCACTGCTTATTCTTGGGAAAAGCAGCTTGGAATCTATCTACCCCTTGGGATCCCTGTGAGGTTCTTGTGACCTGGCTTGGCCACTGTTGGAAACAGGATTCTGGGCTTGATTGACATTTGGTCTGACCCAGTATGGCAAATCTTAAATACCTATGTTCTTATAGGGCGGGGGAAGCATCACTGGCAGGTCTCCAGGGCGGCTGTCAAGGCCAGACACATCCATGACAGACAGACAACACCTGGCACCAGTCTGGTGGTATTTCTACAGGTACCACTGTGGTGTGGTAGGGATCCAGCCCACAGCATTGTCCCATCAACAGGAACATCACTCTCCAGCACTGATGTAATGGCAGTCCAGCTTGCAGTGAAACTGATTATGAGCAGGAACTCGTCAAGACCACTGGGGTGGTGGGATAGATCGTTCTTGTATAGCTGGGTAATATGTTCAGCCAATGCTTTTGGTGCCCCCCGGAGAGCTTGTATTGTGGGATAGTGTGCACCTTTGACAACATCTACCAGACAGTGTATACTATTCTGCTTTTGGTGACTAATGCTTTGGTTTGATTTACATTTGTATTTTACCTGGCAGCCAGCCTTTCTGGTATTTCCCTTCTGTGTCGGTCTGGAGCCAGAACAATCTGCTCCTCTACGACTCTCCTTTTTTTTTTTGGTAATAAGGCATCTTCTTTCTCTCTCTTCCCTTTCTTTTCTCTAAAGCTTCTGCAGCTCTAATTCTTCAGCTCACCCATAAAATGTACCAAAAAAGAAAAAGGTAACCGATCCAGTGAGCTGTGTAGCAGTGACGACAATGAGAATCGGATAAAAGAAAGCCCTTTATTAAAACGCCCGACTCTGGCCGAGTTTCGCTCTTTTTGCACAGAGCTGCCTCAGGGGCAACTAGAAATGGACATATAAATAATTAATATACATATATATGAAATAAAACAATATTTAACATAAATGAATAAAAAACTAAATATGAAAATATATTAATTTGAATTATGTTATAAAATCATTGTATTATAAATAACATAAAATCAGAAAAATTAATACATATATATGTGTTTGGACTTATGGATACAATAACTTAAAAGACAACATGTATATATGAAAAAATAACTTAAAAGACAACATGTGTATATGAAAAAATAAATGAAATGCAGTATATCAAGGAGTAAAACATGTGACATTGTAAAAATGCAAGGAATAGAGAGATGGTGATCCTGTGTCACATGTTTTACTCCTTGATATACTGCATTTCATTTATTTTTTCATATACACATGTTGTCTTTTAAGTTATTTTTTCATATATACATGTTGTCTTTTAAGTTATTGTATCCATAAGTCCAAACACATATATATGTATTAATTTTTCTGATTTTATGTTATTTATAATACAATGATTTTATAACATAATTCAAATTAATATATTTTCATATTTAGTTTTTTATTCATTTATGTTAAATATTGTTTTATTTCATATATATGTATATTAATTATTTATATGTCCATTTCTAGTTGCCCCTGAGGCAGCTCTGTGCAAAAAGAGCGAAACTCGGCCAGAGTCGGGCGTTTTAATAAAGGGCTTTCTTTTATCCGATTCTCATTGTCGTCACTACTTCCAAAAAAGAAAAATGCATTTGTAAACCACAGAAAAGCTCAGAGAAGCAAATACACACAACACCACAATAGACTAAAATGGCCACCAAAAATGTGAGTTGAATTTTACTTCTGCCATGACCCAGGTATTGCAGTACCCACATTAAAAAAACAAACAACTAAAATGTTCCCCTTCTAACATCACTCTATACATTGCCCTGAAACTGCTAATAGCACTATTTAAATGCAATTTGCATACACCCACACTAAGCATACCTCGTGTTTCATAGCACAGGCTTTTTCAGTGCTAAAACCAATATTACATACATGAGTAAGGTTAGTACTGAAAAACCTGCATTAAAACAGGAATATAAGCTTGTGGTAGACTCAGTATGGCTCATTATATCTGCTCTTTTATGTTACACAAGCCGTAAAGCCCGTTAAAACGGGCTACATCCCTCTGTCTCTCACCTCCCCCTCATTCTCTCTCCCCTCACTCTTCACCACCCCCCTCCCCCACCCACTCCTCTCCACCCTCCCTCTCCTCTCACTCAGTCCCCCCTCTCCCTCACTCCCTCCCACTCAGTCCCCCCTCTCCCTCCCTCCCACTCAGTCCCCCTCTCCATCCCTCCCTCCCACTCACTCAGTCCCCCTCTCCCTCCCTCCCTTCACCCACCTCCATTTCCTCCCGGCGCCGTAAGCGCGACTTCCCGCAACCCTCACCCGGCTCCATTAACTCCTCCCGCTCCTGCCGGCAGATCTCGGGGGGTGTCACTCCCGCGCGCGCGGCAGTGACCCCCCCCCGAGATCTGCCGGCAGATCTGGGGAGGAGAAGTAGCGGCACCGCGCGCTGCGCGGTGCCGCTACTTCTCCTCCCGCTCCTGCCGGCAGATCTCGGTGGGGGGGGCGCGGGAGTGACACCCCCCCCCCCGAGATCTGCCGGCAGATCTCGGTGGGGGGGGCGCGGGAGTGACACCCCCCCCCCCGAGATCTGCCGGCAGATCTCGGTGGGGGGGGCGCGGGAGTGACACCCCCCCCCCCGAGATCTGCCGGCAGATCTGGGGAGGAGAAGCAGCGGCACCGCTGCTTCTCCTCCCGCTCCTGCGGCCCCACCGCCATTTTTTTTTCTGATCGACATCCTTGCCCGCACATGCGCAGTAGAGCTGCGCTCTACTGCGCATTTGCGGGCCGTCGGTCACAGGCCATTTATAAGGTAGATAGCTTAGGACAACATATACTATGAGTAAAGAACCAAAGTTTCAATCAAATTCTAAGGTTTATAGGTTTCAATGATGGAAAAATTGTCTTTATATACATTTAGAGCCCAAATTTCAAAACTGTTCACGATAAACCATTTGCACGTATTAATAGATCTGTGGAGACTTATGCTAGTATTTTAGAAACTGTCTGCTGGGCTCCAGCCTGTTTATAAAATATTGTGTATTTCTACCCCGAAAGTACGCCCATATGTCTTAGAGCACATGTAATTGTAATGAAGGAACATGCATACTTTCTCTACTCATGCTATAAAATTGCATACACATGCATAATAACCCAGAATTAAATGGGAAGACAGGTATTTTATAAATTAGATGTGCACTCTGCTTCTGTGCTTGTGGTTGGAATTACCACTTCACCCAGACCGTCATCAGTTCATCTGGATGCTGCAACACTTCACCCTAAACCTCACAAAGTTCACCTAGACCTCCAAATCCAAAATCAACAAATAAAAGACAAGTCCTTTTCATTTCAGAAGCCAATTAGCAGGTGCAAAAGACACTGGACAAATTAGGTAACGTATGCACATATACTGCTTACAAAATACTAATCAGGGCTTGTACTTCTGAACATCACCCCGGATTGCCCGAAGTCTGCATGACACTGCAAATACACACACCCTTAAAATTTATAAAATGGGATACGTGTGCTTACGTTTATGCAAATTTTACTCATTCAACACCTATGTAATTCTTTGAAAATTACATTTATCTCTCTCTCTCTCTCTCTCTCTCTCTCTCTCTCTATATATATATATATATTCATGATATACAATATAGAGTGAGAGAGAGAGAGAAAGCTTAATTTAGGGGGAAATGGCCCGGCATGGGGTTCCGCCACTTTCTTTCAGACATAAAGAGGCAGAGCAGCAGGGGTGTTCTGCACCAGTCCCTCCCCTCCAAGCAGCCTACAGGGAAGAAGGAGTGAGGGAATGAGCCTGAAGCAGACAAAGCTGAAAACAGCCACACTAACAGGTGTGTTAAAAGCCAGATGTGCGCATCAATCAGGAGATGTGCAAATAAGGTGGGCTTGCACGCACCGACCATATTTTAAAAAGCCCCCAGGTCCACGCATAAATGCCTCCGCGTGCAGACCTTTAAAGTTTTCAAAAAGGGCGTGGCATGGGCATCTTGAGGTGTGAACCTGAAATGTGTGCGCAACCCGGTGGATGCCAAGCTCCCTCACCGCATAACTTTACTTCTGCTTTTGATGACGTGTAAGTTAAAATTTAAAGAAAGCTAGGCAGTTCTGCGGGGTTTTAAGAGTCGAGGATAACTGGGGGAAGTGAAGGTTATCAAACCGGGGGGAGGGGGGGGTGGAGGACTTATCTCTTAACTGGGGACAAACTGGTAAAAGTGGAATTGGCGTCGGTGCGTGCCCCCTTTAAAATCCCCTGATTTACGCAGTAAAAGCAAGATTTCCATGCACAAGCCCGTTCCCATTAAAAATTCATGCGCGTGTAGGTTATAAAATGGCTGCGTCCCTGGGCACGGGCTGACATATGCAAATGTATGCATGCATGCCAGTTTGAAAGTTACCATCTAATTCAGGCCCACGCCCTCCTTTTCTTCAGGGAAAAGGATGGGAGGGGATTTGATCCTGAAGCAGACACCCTAGAGCAAAGAACAGTAGCAGGAAGGAGATGAATTAGAACAAGTTTGAAACTTGTGAGTAGCGTTGCCAATAATTACAGCTTCAATCCTGACCTTGATAATTGAGCTTGCATTATTTCAACCATTCTTTGTGTCTGTTACTTAGGGCTTAATTTTTTCTGGCAGAATTCTGTCATCTTTTTTCCTGGTCCCAAAGAAGAAGGGCAGAGTTGGCAGTGTAAATCAGTTGTGGCTTCCCCACAGAAATGGATTGTGAGAGTGTGTGTGTTTAGGGGAGATAGAGAGTTCTCTTCTTGCCCTGGCCCCAGCCCATGCCCTCCCTTCCACCCCATGATTACACTTTCTTTTTGTCTACAAATAAAACCCTATATGTGTGTGTGTGTATATATATATAGATAGATAGATAGATAGATAGATATGTATACACACACATATACACATAGATCCTATCCTAAGCAGAATCTCTAATGTAGCTGCCTTCAGAAATATTGATTCTTAAGCATACTTATTTATATCATTTCAACCCTGATATTAATGGTTGGTACCCTGATCAAGCATATTGGTTATAACTTGATAAATATGGTTATGCTAAATGCGTTTTATCAAAGATTTCACATATTAAGAGCAAGAAACTTTAGTGTTAAATTGGAAGTATTGAAAATTAAGGCTCTAGCTATTTATTACTGAATGCTTTTCCCAATCTCATTTGAAATGTTTCCTATGGACTCATTTCTATTAGGTTTGACGCATGCAAGATTATGCTTATAAAAATGTTAACAAACATTTTTTCCTTGTGATGAATGCTTTAACATTTCTGAATAGTTCATATTGATTTATTTTGAGCAAGAGTGTTCTTGTGAACATCTGTTTGAAAGTAAAGAGGTTGCATGATGGTTTTGTGAATCACCGTAAACAAAGAACTAAGCCTGGGGAAATAGAAAAGTGATTCTCAACCATTCATTGGCACCCAACAACCAATTTGGTTTTCAGGGTATCCACAATAAATATGCATGGGATATATTTACAGGCACTGCTTCCGTTGTATGCAGATATATCTCATGTATATTCTTTTATTCTGAAAATCAGACTGGCCAGTAGGATCTGAGGACTGGGATTAAAAATCATAAGTATACAGAATGGTAAAATTGGATAAGTATCAAGAAAAATGGATTCCTTATAATAGAATAATAGGAGTACTCACACCATGGGCAAATCACACTCAAAATCTATAATGTTATATAAGAACTCAAGACTTACCATACTTAGTCAGACCAAAGGTCAATCAAGCCCATCGAAGCCCATGTTTCGAACAGTGGCCAATCCAGATCTCAAGAACCTGGCAGGATACCTAGATACATTCTAAGCTGCTTATCCCAAAAATAAGCAGCGGATGTCTGCAACTCCATCTTAATAATGGTTTATGGACTTTTCTTCCAGGAACTTGTCCAAACCTTTTTTAAGCACAGCTACACTAATGGTTTTCACCACATCCTCTGGCAACGAGTTCCAGAGCTTAATTATATGTTGAGTAAAACAATATTTTATCTTATTAGTTTTAAATGCATTACCCACTACCAGTAACTTCATTGTGTGTCCCCTAGTCTTTGTACTTTTGGAAAGAGTAAACAACTGATTAATGCTCGTTCCATTCCACTCATTATTTTATAAATCTCTATCATATCTCCCCTCAACCATCTCTTCCCCAAGCTGAAGAGTCCTAACCTCTTTAGCCTTTCCTCATACAGCAATTGTTCTGTTCCCTTTATCATTTCAGTTGCCCTTCTCTGTACCTTTCCTAATTCTACTATATCTTTTTTTAGATGTGGTGACCAGAACTGAACACAATACTCAAGATGACTGCGCTATTGATTTACTGCCTGGTATCATGCCACCTCATGGGCGGGTTTATCCTCTCTCCCTTCCAGAGACACAAGCCATGTCTAAATATAGCTCTGAGAACCTTGCTCAAGGTTTCATCTGACCTTCTAAATCTCCAGCCGGAGCTGGGTTTTTCTTTGTATGGAAGGACAGATCCCTGCACCCATTCATCGATTATAGAGGTCTAAAAATCATTACCAGGCGTGATTGATACCCGCTACCCATGATTCCTGAACTTCTTGATCGACAACAAGGAGCAAAGGTATTTACCAAACTTGACCGTCGTGGAGCATACAATCTGGTGTGCATCCGTCCTGGGGATGAATGGAAGATTTATTTATTTAGCATTTATTTATATACCGAGGTACAGCTGACAATGCCTTCACTCCGGTTTACATTACAATGAACCAGTTACATTTGAATTCATAACATTAAAACAGATTGAAACAGAGTATTAACTTAGTAAAAGTTAACAAGTACATTGAACATTAGATAAGACTGTATGCAGTGCTTGAAGTTGACGGTTGAAGCCGTTAATAAGAAAGAAGGTTTCTGCAAGTCGGGCGAGAGTCAGAAGGATTGTTAGAATAAAAAGGGGCGAGAGGTGGATATGAAAAAGGTTTTATGCTCTGTTATCATTGGGTGAACAGTTATTGTAAGACTGTGAGAGTAGCCATTCTTTAAGTTCCTTTTTAAAGGATTTAAGATTTTCTTGTGAATTGAGGTGTAGAGGTAAAGAGTTCCATAATTTTGGGTCGACTATAGAGATGGCTCTATTTCTGGTGGAGGAAAGTTTGGCTTGTGGTAATGAAGGGACATCCAGCTGAATTTTATATGTAGATCTTATTGTACGTGATGATTTATGCAGATGTATAATATTGTCCAGGGCAGTGAAGTCTGCTTTGTGAATTGTCTTATGTAGAATTGTGATGACTTTGTACTCTATTCTTTTTTTAACAGGAAGCCACTGTAAGTTGTGGAGTACTGGGGATATATGGTCGGATTTTCTTTTACCAGTCAGGACTCTGGCAGCTGCATTTTGGAGTAACTGCAGTGGTCTTAAGGTTGCATTGGGAAGGCCAATTAGAAGGGAGTTGCAGTAGTCAATACTGGAGAAGATGAGGGTTTGAAGAACGGTTCTGAAATCCCGGGGGTGAAGCAGCGGTTTAAGGTGTTTGAGTATTTGAATTTTGAAGAAGCCTTCTTTTGTTTTTGCTGCGATGTGTTTTTTAAGATTTAGCTCATTATCTAGCCAGAAACCCAGATCTTTAACGTTGTCTTTGAGTTGAATTTGAATGTTGTCAAATTGGAAGGGAGGAGTGTATGTATGTTTTCCTTGTAATTAGTATACATTCTGTTTTGCTCATATTTAAGCATAATTTTAGGTTGTTTAGTAGTTTTCGTATTGCTTCAAGGTGTGAGGCTGCTTTTGACATTGATTCTTCTAAAGACGAAGTAATGGGAATGAGAAGTTGTATGTCATCAGCATACATGTAGAAAATGATGTTAAGGCTAGTTAAAAGATGGCATAAAGGAAGAAGGTAGATATTAAAGAGAATGGGTGATAAAGCTGACCCTTGAGGAACTCCAGTATCCAGAGGGATGGCCTCAGATGAAAAGCTGTTGTAGGAAACTTTGAAAAATCTGTTTTTAAGGAAAGAGGAAAACCAGTTAAGGGTTTTTCCAGCGAGACCGATGGATTCCAGACTCCAGATGGCTTTCAATACCCGGGACAGACATTATGAATACTTGGTAATGCCTTTCGGGCTATGCAGTGCTCCCACAGTCTTCCAACACCTCATGAATGAGGTACTGCGTGAGATGCTCAATTCATCCAGCATTGTCTACCTAGACTATGTACTGATCTACTCCAAGGATCTGAAGACTCATCGTCAACACGTAAGACAAGTTCTACAGATTCTGAGGGA
Source organism: Rhinatrema bivittatum (assembly GCF_901001135.1). NCBI lineage: Eukaryota > Metazoa > Chordata > Amphibia > Gymnophiona > Rhinatrematidae > Rhinatrema > Rhinatrema bivittatum. Next base: position 104,297 of record NW_021820865.1, on the reverse strand, counting down.
GAATCGGTTATTCGAGAAATTTGAGAAATGCCTCTTCGAGCAAGAATCACTTCCTTTCTTCGGCTACATTGTTTCAGCCACTGGGTTCAGGATGGACCCAGAAAAGGTATCCGCCATCCGAGATTGGCCTCAGCCCATAGGAGTGAAAGCGCTTTAATGATTCTTAGGGTTCGCTAATTTCTAGAGATGTGAATCGTGTGCCAGATCGTCTTAACGATCAGATTCGGCTGGGGAGGGGGGGGGGAATCTGATCGTTAAGATATGTGAATTGGAATCGTTTCCGATTCCAATTCACATCGCTAATTTTTTTTTTAGGGAGGCCCGCGCCGCTAAAAAAAACAAACCCACCCGACCCTTTAAATCGACCCCCCCCTCCCGACCCCCCCAAAACCTTTTAAAATTACCTGGTGATCCAGGGGGGCCTCGGGGAGAGATCCAGGGGGGCATCGGGGAGAGGAGAGATCCAGGGGGGCCTCGGGGAAAGATTTCCCATTCCCAGGCATCAGCCGTTCTAAAAAAAAAATGGCGCCGATGCCCCTTTGCCCTTACCATGTGACAGGGTATCCGTGCTATTGGCCGGCCCCTGTCACATGGTACGTGCACTGGATGGCCGGCGCCATCTTTAAAGATGGCGCCGGCCATCTTTAGTCATCAGCCCTATTATACTACAATAGGGGCTGATGACTAAAGATGGCGCCGGCCATCCCTGGATCTCTCCTCTCCCCGAGGCCCCCCTGGATCTCTCCCCGAGGCCCCCCAAGGCCCCCCTGGACCACCATGTAATTTAAAAGGTTTTGGGGGGGGTCGATTTAAAGGGTCGGGTGTTTTTTTTTTTTTCTTTCAGGAAAGAAGTATGCACTTCAACCAGACAATTCAGTATGTATGAAAACCACTTATGAGTTTTAAGGGTTCATCTGATGTTGATGCTTGTTTCTAGAAAACCTATTATATAAATAAATTAATAAAATGTATTAGAGTACCATAACAAACATTACATATAGTTTGTATGTTTTACCTGGAAGAGTGTTTGAACCTTTAAGAACAGAAATACCAGGGAGGAAAGCATATAGAGCTATCTCAGTTAAATAAGTGTTAAAAGCGCTAATTATCTGGCTAAATAAGGGGGTCATTTTCTATCCCTATCACACGGACTTTTCACGTGCGATAGCTAGATAGGAGCAGAGTCGGGGCGGTGTCAGCACTGGAAGAGGAGGAGTCGGGGCGGCGTCAGGGCGGACGCTGTGGAAACTTTGCCGGTGGCGAAAAGGTAAGACCCCTTATCGCTGCCAGTAGCGTGCCCAATAGCACCACCTTTCATGATGGCGCTATTGGGTGTGAAAGCCAGCAGTGATAACACCGTGGTGGTACGATCGCTGCCGGCTTTCGCAGGCCCGCACTCCACTTCGCCCCCCCGCCCCCCGTTACCGCGCGATTTAGGAAGGCGTGCAATTTTAGAAAATCCAGGCCTAAGACAGCTGGATAAGTCTTAAAAGTGATACTTATACAGCTCAGTAAGATAGCTGGATAAGTAGAACATTTGAGATTTATCATTTGATAAGTAATGCTTTTAAGACTTATCTGGCTAAATAACAGCAAAATCATCACTTAGCCAGATAAGTCAGAACATAACTGGATAACTTAAATATCTATTTGCACATGTCTTGTACATGCGCATGAATGTTGCAGGATAGATTTCCAAATATTTTATAACTCGCACACATATGATTCATGTGGGCTATAAAATATTGGGGTTGATCTGTGCACATCGAAATGCACTCTTATATATGGGCACACATACAGGTCTTTTAAAGTTATCCCTCCTGAGGGTTTTCTTTTCCTTTCAAAAATAGAAGGCACCTGCCCCAGCATGGTCTTCTGCTGCCGCTGCACCACCAAAACTTAAAAACTGAAACTCCCCCTGAGCCTTCCCTTGTTCCCCTCTCCTCGGATGCTGCTTACTCTTTCTATGGTGGGAGGAAAGATTTCCCTTTATGCAGACCATGTTTTAATCTGTCATCAAATGAAGCAGGAGCAGTCCCTAGTCATTCCTGCCCCACTATATCCCAAAATGAGAATAGCACTGGCTGGCACCATTATGTTGTATGGCCATAATCTATATAGCTTGCAACAAAATGATGCAGGCCTTAGGGCTGGCCAGTATTGTTTTCAAATTGCAATCCAATAGGGCAGGAGTAACAGGATTGTTCCTGCCTCATTTGGACTTTAGAGACTTCAGGAAGGGGTAAGAGGCATCCAAGGGAGGGTCACACTGGAAGGCCTGTATGTGTTTCAATTTTTACATTTCAATGGGACTGAGATTTGTTTCAGCAGTGGGAAGGGGAATCCAACCCTTTAGTTTACTTTTGTTTTTGTTTTGCTTTTTTTTTTCATCTTTTTCTTTTGATGTTTATTTAGCTTCAAATAAACATCACACAAAAGTTAAATCCCCCACAATAAAAAAGAGGAGAAACAAAAACAAATCAAAATTTGTATTAATGCACACCCCTAGTGAAACTACTATTCGTAACCCCCTGGGTAGAGGGAAATTTAGCCTTTGGTCAATGTATTTTATGTATTTCAGTACATATTTCACTATGTTTATAAATGTACATTGCTTTGACTATTGTATAATATTGTGATAAATCAAATAAACATATAATAATAATAATAATAATACCTGGAGACCAGACATAGGATTTATGGTAGGAGAGTATGGTGACATCTAGAGTTTATGGCCGAGGACTGTTGCTGTGAAGACTCAGCTGAGTTAGGGAGGGGTTATTAAAACTTGGGAGAAACTTGGGTAGTTGCAAATGAAGACTCATGTCACCATAGCCCAATCCAATTAAGCTGGAAGTCTAAAAGAGCAGAAGGAGAAATGCTGGGGCAAAAATAAAACAGACTGAAAGGAAAAATAAAAAGTCACTAATGATTGACAAATCTGAATTTAGGTTTTCTTTTCAATTACTGCTTGATAAGGGAAGCAATCTAATGCCTTTTGAAAGAATAAGAGCCTCTGATATAAATAAAAACAAAATTTTTCACACATGTAGCATCTCCTCAAACAAGATATTCATTGTTTGTTTAATTTCTCAATAGAACAATTTTCAAAGAAACAATACCTATAATTACAATCAGAATAATGATTATGCCTTTCTTTTATAGGAAGTATTTAAAATTTCATTGATAGGCAATATTCCAAATACATTCTGACTTTAAAAGCCTAAAAGGAGATATGTGAAATAAATGTTCTTCTTAGATGAACATATCAAAAGTTGGTTAATATACCATTATTCTGATGTTCTAAAGTGGCTATGCATAAGAATGAGACAGCCCAGCACACATTTTTCTATATTTTGCATAATGGGATACTTTTTTTAAAAAATAAACGTTTTATTTAACAAGTTTTTTCAGGCATACATATTGCAGGAAAGTACAAAATGAGAAAGAAATAACATAAATAGTGTAGCACAGACAGTTAAACAGCTCTTAATTGGGTTACATCTGTACAGAAAATAAATAACACAAGCAATTAGATCTTGGTATATTCCACATAGGCACCCCAGACTTAATTGAATTTAGAGCGCTCGTTTTTCAAATCATAGGCAGGCGCTCAACATTGGCAATGTCTCATACCTGGGCACCCCAGTAAGTCAGGGAAAGACTGGACTTCCAAAACATAGCAATCGTGAAGCGGGCAGCCAGCAGTCTATATTTAACAGGGATGGAGGAATGGACCCATATACCCAGAAGTCCCAAATTAGGTCCAATAAAGACCACAAAACCCAGGCCATCAGCCATCTTCTGAGTAACCCGGGACCAGAAATACTTAACACTTTGACAATGCCACCACATATGTATAAAGGTGCCGGTTTCCCTACAACCTCTCCAGCAAGCACTACTAGACCCAGGAAAAATTTTTGAGTAAAAGAGAGGGATCTGATAAGTTCCATGGAGTAATTTTACCGACTGGTGAGCGACGACCCTCTGGCACTCGACTTAGGACTCCTTCTAGACTACCGTCTCCAAGGGCCCGCATAAGTCCCAGCGGTCCGGGTCCCTATGGGCTCCTCCCGGGTGGACCACAGACTTCCAGTGGTGAAGACACAGTTCCTCTTCTCATCTCTTCATCCACCTCCGCAGTTGCCTCAGTCTCCAGTGCTGAGGGTCAGCTGGTCCCGTCTTCCACTCTGCCTCACCACCCAACGAGAGAACCTACGGATCTTCCAAAAGGTATACCATCCTCCCGTCGGCCAAGGGTTCACAAGCCTGAGCATAACACAAAGTCTATGTCAGCTGGTAGTTTGGGCACATAAGGTTCTGCCATGGGTCTTCCCATAAGATTTTCACGAGGAGTAAGCCCATGCTTGAGATTGGGTATATTTCTAATGCTCATAAGGGCCATGAGAGGAGCATCAGGCCATTTCATGGGTTAGATTGGCCAGTTTATTTTTTAAAACTTGATTTAAAAGTTCGATAAAGCCTGAAGCCTGGGGTCTATAAGGACAATAATAATGTAACTTGATCCACAATACTTTCCCTACTTCTTGCATTACTTGCCCTGTGAAATGTGTACCCCTGCTATCTTCTTAGCAACTGTGACAGCATCATCCTTAGCTGTAGGGAGCACCTTTAGTCAAACAATAAACATTCATGCAACAGTTAAAATGTATTTCCATTGTAACTCTTGTTGCATCATGATAACATTTATTTGCACTCCTACAAATGGTCCCCAGAGGGCACTCAAATATGAGGGTGCAACTCATAATCATTTCCCTACATTATGGACTACATAGGTCTCACATATGTATAATACTTAAGACAATAGGTCCCAGATTCAGTGCCCAACAATGAGACTGTATTTCCTTCATCACTCCTGCTTTACTCTCATGAAAACCCTTGTAAACCAGGTGAGCAAGGAATGGCAGTATGGTTGAAGAGGCCACCAGAAATCTATTGGGCCCTGGTGAGAGGCAGTATGCAGACCCCACAAAATGTTGACATTTTTACAAAGGACCTTTTTCAGTAGCTTCATTCTGTAAAGAAACAAGATCAGGGATAGAGATCTGGTCCAGCATCTATAGAGGAAACAAAGTCTCATTAGGGGGAGAAAAAGAATGAGAGTTAGAGAGGGATACCTGATGGGCTGCCCCATCCATAAAGGTATTGCCACAAGTTTCAAAGCTATCAGCTAAAGTGTGCATAGAACATTTCACAACTGCAATCTGTGAGGGAGAAAATAAGGATTGTAGAAAAGTCTGAATAAATTTACAATGTTTTATGGGAAATCCAGAAGAGATAAGAAAACCTCTACTTTTCCAAATGGCATCAAAATGACATACTACTCTAAAGGGATACAGGGAATTAGTGAAAATAGTGACCATAAGAGGTGCAGCCAAAAGACAGACCTGAGTGAGGGAAAACTCCTCAGCAACCTAAGCAGAAGCAAACTGTGAGAGCAGCCATGCTGCTTCAGTGATGGTATAGGGAGTACAGAGGACATACCCTATTTATAAAGAACCTGAAGGGCCTCTAACACAAGAACATTCATAAAATAAATCAATTATAGGTTCAGGATGAAATTAAGTATCAATGTGAACAGCAGCTTCACAATATCTGACCCAAAAGAATTAAAAAATAAATTTAAAACATATCTTTGTTGTATTGCTTTCAGTCTAACTTACACAGATTAACAATACTCTTTAACTAAGACCACCAATTTCCCATATTCATGTTATTATTTTATGTTTATATTTGCACTGTTTTGTTGACCTACAACCTTTCTAACTCAATTGGTTTGTTTTATTACTGTTTATTTTTTACTTTCATTTTTATGTTTGCACTTTTTATTTATTTAGTTTATTTATTTAAAAAGTTTTACATACTGCACAAATGGATATAGTATATCCATCTCAGCGGTTTACAAATGTTCAAGACACATGCATAATTTTAAAAGCAAATACAGACATTTATACACAAAAGAAAGCTATGTACAGTGCATATAAAAGTAAATTATAGAAATATTATTGTAACTGAAAGGCTTGAATGAATAGATGAGTTTTTAGTAATTTTTTGAATTCTCTACGATTAGAATTCAAACGGATACAGTCTGGTAAAGAATTCCATAATATTGGACCAGCAAATGAAAAAACGCGTTTACGAGTTAATGATAGACTAACAGATTTTAGTTTGTGATTTTAGTTTGTAAACCGTTTAGACCATATTATGTATAAACGGTATATAAGAAACATTTAAATAAATAAATAATCATGGGGCAGAAGAGAAGCAGAATTGAGAGTCAAAAAAAGTGGATGTCAGTCAACAGGAGCTCATAGCGAATAAGATGGGTCTGAGACAATAACTGATTTTTGGGGGATTTAAAAAAAAATTTATTCATGCATTTTTCCATATAACAATTTCAAGAATTGTCTTGAAGATAAAACAGAAATAGACAGTGGCAAATAGAAAAAAAAAAAAAAAAGAATGCCAAAGCAGGAAATAAAATTGTTATATTAAAATCAGTACTTAATTACAGAAATCCAATCACTATTCAAAAGAAACAAATAATTTAAGAATGGAAAAGAACACTTACATTGTAAAGGGAAACATAACAACTAATACAGAATTTGTTTTGCCTATCCAAAAGTCAAACAGCTGACAGCATTGGAAGGCTTTCACCCAAAGAAATCTATCACTCAGAATCTGGGATAGCTGTGCTGGCTGAAAAAAATGTAGGATATATCACTATACTTTATACAGCATTTACATGGGTATTTCAAAAGAAATAATGCTCCCATTTTCAAAACTCTAGGCCTCATTAAGAGAAATTGTTTCCTTTTTTTCTGAATCTGTCTAGGCAAGTCTGGAAAAACTCTGACATTTAGATGCAAAAAAGTCTCAGATCAATGTCTAAAAAACATTATTAGAGATCAATATTCAAAAGTCATTTAGAAAAACAACATAATAATTATCAGTCTAAGTGGCTTACCCAGCTATATTTAGCTGCATAAGAAGAGGGCATTCTGGGGCTGGGTGGGAGACATTTCAGGACGGTCCAGAGTTAACTGCATAAGTTACATAGCTAACTCCGATATTCAGAGTTAGCCACTTAACCAATGTGGATAACTCTGGTCGGTCCATAGGGTTGTTATCCAGCAAACTAGCCAAACCACACAGCAGCTGAAAATGGACCTCTATTAGTATTCAGTCTTTATCTGTTTCTAGTACAAAAGAAATAAGCATAGTAGCAGGAGTAGCCATCTCACTTAGGACTTATGACTTAGGTAGTGTCAAAATATTAAGATCATGGAATGTCCCCTAGTCCTTCAAATAATAGGACTAGGGGGCATTCCATGAAGTTAGCAAGTAGCACATTTAAGACTAATCGGAGAAAATTCTTTTTCACTCAACGCACAATTAAGCTTTGGAATTTTTGCCAGAGCATGTGGTTAGTGCAGTTAGTGTAGCTGGGTTCAAAAAAGGTTTGGATAAGTTCTTGAAGAAGTCCATTAACTGCTATTAATCAAGTTTACTTAGGGAATAGCCACTGCTATTAATTGCATCGGTAGCATGGGATCTTCTTAGTTTTAGGGTAATTGCCAGGCTCTTGTGGCCTGGTTTGGCCTCTGTTGGAAATAGGATGCTGGGCTTGATGGACCCTTGGTCTGACCCAGCATGGCAATTTCTTATGTTCTTATGATTCAGTTGGATGTAAAGCTTGCATTCCTTGATCCACTTCATCCCCTCTTTTAAACAGAGGTAAATAATAATAAACCTTGGAAACTAGAGGGACACCTTGTTCAGTAATTATTAAAACCTCCAATAAATATCCCTTAAACATATCTTTAGATGAAATTGAAGGCAACTTAGGGAAATTAATAAAGTGTAGATTCTCTCTTCTCATTGCATTCTCTAGATTTTCCAACTTATTTAAAATCAGTATTTTTTTTTCTCATTAGGGACTATTGTAATGGTTTAATTTGATCAAGATCCTGTTTGAACATATTGATTTGCTGTCCTATATTCACTTTAGAAACTTTTGAATTTGAGCTTCAAGGTCAGAATGTTTTAATAGTAAAGGACTAAATTGTATAGGTAATAGTGGTGCCCAAACTATTAGCTTCCTATATTGATTCCAAGGAAATATTCAGTTTACCAGGGAAAATTGCCCCAAGGTGGAAGTATCTGCAACTACAGAGCCAATGGCATGAGTGAAGCCTTCTTCCGATTCCCACTACTCTCTTGTGACAAACATATCCCCGGACTTTGGCAAGATCTAAGCTGGTCTCAGCAATTTCAACTATTACACCATGGTCTCTGACTGGGTCATCACATTGCCGACATCATCTGCCCATGTAGCCCCCATGTGGGGTCTCATCTCGTGCTGCAGCAGGTTTTGCCAAGGGAATTCTGGCAATCAAAAACAGTGAAAACATCGCGATAAGGGGAGAAATGGTTTCTACTTTCTCTTGCACTCTCCCCATCAACTCTTCTCCTGATGTGTTTGTCTCCCGAAGGACACGAGTATCCATTGGGCCAATCCAGGGGTGATCTGGATGTGCTGCAGAGATGAACCTCTCCTTCACCTGTCTCTTTTGACCCATATGTGGCATTCCAAATAACCAAGAAAATTGCAAACAGGGAGAACGCTCACACAGCTGAGTGCTAAGCCGCCATCTTGAATTTCTAGTCCAACAACTGAATTTTTCCATGAGTCAAGAAGATCAAAATAGCATGAGAAACAAAAAGTTCTAACAGACGGCTTAAGACAAATGGTTAAGAATGTTCAACAAGATCTGCTACAGCCACGACAGGTTTCATGTAAGTCAGCAAAGCCCTTGTCACAGAGTCAAGCTGCTGTGTAAAATAGGGATGTGAATCGTTTTTCGACGATTAAAATTATCGTCCAATAATTTTAATATCGTCTTAAACCGTTATGGAACACAATACAATAGAGATTCTAACAATTTATCGTTATAAATTGTTAGAATCGTGAGCCGGCACACTAAAACCCCCTAAAACCCATCCCCGACCCTTTAAATTAAATCCCCCACCCTCCCCAAATGACTTAAATAACCTGGGTGTCCAGCGGCGGTCCGGAACGGCAGCGGTCCAGAACGGGTTCCTGCTATTGAATCTTGTTGTCTTCAGCCGGCGCCATTTTCCAAAATGGCGCCGAAAAATGGCGGCGGCCATAGACCAACACGATTCCACGGCAGGAGGTCCTTCCGGACCCCCGCTGGACTTTTGGCAAGTCTTGTGGGGGTCAGGAGGCCCCCCCCAAGCTGGCCAAAAGTTCCTGGAGGTCCAGCGGGGGTCAGGGAGCGATTTCCCGCCGCGAATCGTTTTCCGTATGGAAAATGGTGCCGGCAGGAGATCAACTGCAGGAGGTCGTTCAGCGAGGGTTCCGGCGCCTCGCTGAACGACCTCCTGCAGTCGATCTCCTGCCGGCGCCATTTTCCGTACGGAAAACGATTCGCGGCGGGAAATCGCTCCCTGACCCCCGCTGGACCTCCAGGAACTTTTGGCCAGCTTGGGGGGGTCCTCCTGACCCCCACAAGACTTGCCAAAAGTCCAGCGGGGGTCCGGAAGGACCTCCTGCCGTGGAATCGTGTTGGTCTATGGCCGCCGCCATTTTTCGGCGCCATTTTGGAAAATGGCGCCGGCTGAAGACAACAAGATTCAATAGCAGGAGCCCGTTCCGGACCGCTGCTGTTCCGGACCGCCGCTGGACACCCAGGTTATTTAAGTCATTTGGGGGTGGTTCGGGAGGGTGGGAGATTTAATTTAAAGGGTCGGGGGTGGGTTTTAGGGGGTTTTAATGTGCCGGCTCACGATTTTACGATTTTTCACGATATTTTACCCCCCCAAATGGCAACAATACGATTCCCTCCCCCTCCCAGCCGAAATCGATCGTTAAGACGATCGAGGACACGATTCACATCTCTAGTGTAAAATGGGCCACAGGCCTATAATGATTCCTGTGTTTCTAAGTGAGTAGCCCTGATACTACCCTATCCCTTTTGTGACAAAATAAAGTGCAGGATAATGAATAATTTGCTAGAGTCAGAGCAGAGGCAGTAGAAAGATCTGCTTAAGGGCAACAAAGGATGTTTTTTCTCCCCTTTTTTCAAGAAAGGAAGGTAGAGTTTGAAGCAACTGCCTTTTTCAAGAAACCTTAAATCTGAGTAGAAAAATCCATAATCAACAAAAATTGACATTTCCTAAAAAGGATCACAACTGTTTAGGTGTAGAAGTCCATGATATATGCAAAATTGTTTGAAACCTGTCTGTAGTCAAAACACGTGTCCCCTGTGAAATGTGATAGCCTAAGTAAACCACAGAAGGAGAACATAGCTGTATTTTCCTTTAGAGAAGTTTAGTCCGGCTTCAGCTAATTTAATTAAACGTCGCAGCATATCCGCAACAAGGGCATGTTAGGTATTAGAACAAAGTAAAAGCTCATCAACTTATTGGAGCAATGTAGAACTCATAAGGAAATTAAAGGAGCTCAATATAGAATAGAGAGACTGAAAAACTAGAAGGTAAATGTATTAATTCAATTCCTGAGGTAACCTTGTCAAGGTGTAATATTAGTCCTCAAAAGTGAATGCAAAAAGGTACTGGGACTCTGAGGCAACACATATAGAAAAAAACAAAAACATAGAGCAGAGACTATAACATAAAATACAGTGGCCTCTGTGTGAATTTTGGATAAAAGAGTGTAAGGATCAGGAACAGCAGGGACACTGGGCAAAACAATAAAATTAATCTCTCACAAATCTTGAACAAATAGATATTTATCAGTGCCGGGTTTACAAACTCAAATAACTGAAGAATTACAGTAAACAAATGTGTTCAGTGGAATTTCAAAAAGAACCCCCAGGCTAAAAGATCCTGCATAACAGTTCTAATACCCTCGATATCTGAAGGCTTTAAGGAAAACTGTGGCTTGTGGGCAACTGCCAAGTCAGGTCCACAGGAATAATTACAGATAGAACTGCAAGGTGACCTATATCATTGCTACTTTGGACATACAGGGGCAGATTTTCAAAGGATTTACGCACGTAGGGGGGGTTACGCGCACCAGGCCTATTTTCAAAAGGCTCGGCGGCGCACGTAAAACCCTGGGACGCATGTAAGTCCTGGGGCTTGAAAAAATGGGTGGGGTGGGGCGGTGTGGTCCAGGGGTGGGGTGGGGGCATGGCCAGAGGCCTCTGTAAGGCTGCTGGGCCGGGGGATTGTGTGCCGGCACTTGGCTGGCGCAGGCGTAACTTCCACAACAAAGGTATGGGGGGGGGGGGTTTCGGGCTTGGGGGCGGAACAGGTAGGGGAAGGGAGGGGAAGATGGGGAGGAAAGGAAAGTTCCCTCCTAGGCCGCTCCGATTTCACTTTCGGAGTGGCCTTGGAGGAAACGGGGAAAGCCAGCTGGTCTCCCTGAGGGCTCGGCATGCGCAAGTTGCACTAGTGTGCACCCTCTTGTGTGCACCGACCTCTGATTTTATAACATGTGCGCGGCTGTGCATGCATGTTATAAAATCGGGTGTACATTTGTGCGCGCCGGGTAGCGTGCACAAATGTAGGCCGCGCGCGGACCTTTTAAATTCTGCCCCACAGTGTCTCAGGAACAAGTGATAGGTCCAAGCTGGGAGGATAGTGTAAGGGAAAAAGGAAATCAGATGGGGTATCCCAGACATGCGGGTCCAAACAGGGCTGAATTGCATGGATGGTCATCTCTGGGAATTGAAGAAAAAGCTATTTAGGAGCACAGTACATAGTGCAGGCAAATACAGAATAAGTCATGGCTTAGAAGATTAAGAAGGGAAGAGGAGGAAAAAAGAAAGTGTGAGTTCTCAAGAGGGTGAGTTGTACAGGAACTGGGCTGAGCAAGAGAATGGTCTTAGGAGTATTGAAGACACCCACTAAATACTCTTAGAGTAAAGAGGAAGTGTTGAAGAAGACATTCAATAGGTTTTCAAGAGACCATCATGGTAACCATGGGCTTAAGATTCAAAGAAGTACCCTCCCAGGGACACCAGAAAGGGGAAATGCGGGGTGGTACCACAGTTAAAGGTAAAGTCCTGGAGGTCTCCATAAATCCCTAGCATGAAGGAATGAAGGGATTAGCATAGGGGCTTAAAGTAGTAGTAGAAGGCTAATGAGGAGCAGATAGAGAACAGGAAATGGCACTGACCAGGAAGCCTTTCCTATAAGTAAGGGGCATTCCCATTTCCTGTGTCTGATTCGGTTACAGTTATGACAAGGTTGTTGTGGGTTGAAAGGGGTTAAATTGGGCAGTGATGAAAACCTCCCTCACCCTTGCCCCCTTTCTTGGTCCTCCCTATTCCTCTTCTTCATTCCACTGATTCCAGTTATCCGATCCAAAGGGCCATCAAGCACTGCTTAGGAGACTTTAAATGCAGACATTTGATCAAAACAAGCTTGTGCCACAGTGCAGACTTTAGAGGGAGTTTCAGTAGCCCATGTAATACAGGCTATAGCTACCTGCTCCTGCAGCTTGGATGGAAGTGCCTGATAGAAGAAATTAGTAAGGACAACTTGATTATTTACACTCTCCAGGCTGTCCAGAACCTGAGTGATTCATATAAATCTCAACAAGCCTGCTTAAAAACTCTGATGATGCCTCATTACCTGTCATCTTATACTGGGAAATGTTTGGCCAATCAGTTTTAGAAGGAAAGATTTCTAAATCTACTTTAAACAACTCTTCATTTTCCCTTCCAGTGGGGGCATGGAGATTTGGAGGTGGAGACTCTTAGCTTTCTCCTAAAGCTGACTGAGAACATCTTGTGAAAATACCAGCTTCAGCAATTGGTCAATATCAACAAAGATAGGTTTATAAACATTGAACAGATCTCCTAGCTCCTCAATCCATTTTTTGTGGCTCTTTATGATAGTGTGGCAAGGCATTCTTTATGGCTAACAGACAATGATGTTGCCAGGAAGTATAAACTTGCTGTGTTCCTTAAACAGATTGCGCCCTGGGAACGGAGGACACAGTTTGGTGAGCTGACTCTAGATTATAATGTATTAATGATGCCACTCTCTGGTACGTAAAGAACAATTCTTTCAGGGCATGGTGCACCTCCTCTAAGCGTGAATGTGGCTCTCTCAGCATTTTCAGTTTTTCAGGATAGCCTCTTTGATAAAAAAAACAGGATTATTCAGAAGGATCTGTGTAAAGAGGATTCTACAATTCTCCTAATTGTCTAATCAGGTATAACGGAGTAGGTGAGTACTTCAGTAAAGCAGTAGCAATACTGGACCACACCAGATTAGGGTGGAGGCTAAAATGTTTGTGTGCATAATTCATTTAAATTCTGTCTTAGTTGCAGTCAGGGTCTCTTTAGTCTTATCTAATGAATCTTTCAAGCTAACCCTAATAGATTGCTTTTTTTTTTCTTTTATACTTCTCTTGCCATCAATCATTAAAAGCACAGGTTTCAGAATTAGAGGTTTTTTCTCCCTGATTCTTCAAAGTTCCCCTCAAATGCTCTATTTTATCAAATTTAAAACTCCCTTCAAGTGGGAATTACAGTTTTGAGTCATCTCTAGTATAAATATTCCATTTCTTAAGGCATTATACATCATAATTGTCCCACGTGAAATGAGCTGGAGTACTGGATGAAGGCTCAGACAAAGAAGAGCTGGTTTCCATGTTAAAAAATACACCATAACACTTGTCTTTTTAATGTATCACATTCAGTCAAAACCAATCATACAGCACTGCCATTGCAGTTCTGTCAGGCAAAAGTAAGCAAACCTACCCTCTGGCTCCAAATCCTCCTTCTCTTTCCAGAATAAACATTATATAAAAAAGTTAAGACTTTGCAGGCCCACAGAGAGAAAGGATGGCCTGAGTTTCTCAGAAGCTTAACATGCCAGCAAGGTCCCTATTTATGCACCAATGTAACAGCTTAGAACTGACACACGAATCCACAAGAAAACTGTGCTCCCATGGCTTTGAGTCCATTCAATGCTGGTGAATGTTAATAGGTGCACCACAAAGCTCAACTCTTACGCATCGGCAAGAGGAGTACATCAACCAACAAGAAAAACTCTCTTGGCAAAAGCCTGAAGCTGGAGCCATGAGAGTAAAGGAAAGAAAGAGCAGACACTCATCTGAATATAAACTAGAGGAGAGAGGAGCCAGAGAACAGGCACCAGAGCCAATAAATGCCACAGCCCCAAAAGGAAACAATTCAATGAGCAGGACAAAAACAAGCACCAGGAGCCACAACAAATTAGGATCCATGAAAAAATAGAAGTAACTGCAAAGAAGTAAAAGGTGTAAGGAGCAAGACCAAAAGATAAAAAAGCACCCAAGAAAGTAATATTCTCCTTCTTCCCAAAATGGTTTTGGGCACCAAAATGGTAAAATTCCAATTAGATTATAATTCCTGAGATCCTTTTTATTTACTCCTTTATGGGAATGAAAAAGGCACAGCCGCACCAAGGTTTCCTCCAGTTAGAACTTCCTCTTTTCATTAACACAGGAGAACAGTTTGAAAATAAGGAAGCAGTTCTGACACATGCAGCTAACCATACTTCTTATATACCTAATAGTACTTTTCCTTTTGCACTATACAAAGTAAACTTCAGAAAACTAGAAAATAAAATGTCAGTTACATATCCATATTTATGTTTATTCAACAAATTACCTTAAGCAGTTTCTGTATGTTAGTAGAAGCAACTTAACTGCATAGTCTCAATATTGCCAGCCATAATGCCTCAGTACAAATGGGAATTTAACTAGAAATCCCCATTGGATTTGATAACATAAATAGATTTTCAGCTTCCTGAAAGTAAGCATGTAATCTTGACTGCATTAAAAAAAAAAAGGATTGAAGGGTATTATGGAGGCATATATCTAAACTATGTGCATATATTTGAGTTTCAAAAATGTGCATACGTAATTGACATTAGGGATGTGAATCGTTTTTCAACGATTAAAATTATCGTCCGATAATGTTTATATCGTCTTAAATCGTTATAGAACACGATACAATAGAAATTCTAACGATTTATCGTTAAAAATCGTTAAATCGTGTTAGTGCGCACTAACTCGATTTAGTGCGCACTAACTGAAAATGATACAAATAAACACTTTCCAGGTCACTGAAGGTCAGTTAGGAATGAATATGTGTTCCTATTGGCTGGCTGCCCTCTTATCTATTGATGTTACCAAGGTTACCACTGAGGTGATGGTTGGGGGGATGGGAAATGGAACTGGAAACTAACGAACACCAACAGAAAATGAAACAAAGTGTTCACACTTCCCAGGTCAGTAAAGGTCACTTAGGAATGAATATGTATGTATGTATTCCTATTGGCTGGCTGTGCTCTTATCTATTGATGTTACCAATATGGTTGGGGGGATGTGAAATGGAAACAGTTGGAAGCTTGACAAAAAAAGTAATGTAATGATCAGCACTCACGTGACTAGAACTTGTTTGTTTATTATTTTTGTTAGCAGGCACCTGAAATGCTAGTGCATGTTGAATTTGCCAATCACTGTGCATTTTAGAAAGGTGGTCCTGGCTGGAACTGTACACAGTTCAAATATATGTAATTGATTGTTGGTAAGTGTATTTTTTAAGTAGCCACACTGGCACCAGTATGTTTACTTTTCCTCCTACTTAACTCACTAGCTCAGCTTTGTAAGAAGGGCTTCTCTGCTTGTGTGTTGTTTTTGTTTGGTGTGAGGAGAGCAGAAACATCAGATCTTTATTCAATCTACTACAGTCATCTCTTACAGTGCCCTATCCCTATTAATACCAGGAGTGTTGTGATCTTCCTGCACACAGTGCCCTAACCCTGATACCAGTCTGAGACAGCTCCCTCCCTGCATTACTAGTGAGAGGCTGGCTTCACAGACAGGGGGGAGCTGCCTGACCCTCACTCCTGACTTCCCCCATGTCCCAGCTAGTGAATGGTGTGTGGGTGAGGGGGGGGGGGGAGGATGGTGAAGTCTGAGACAGCTCCCTCCCTGCATTACTAGTGAGAGGCTGGCTTCACAGACAGGGGGGAGCTGCCTGACCCTCACTCCTGACTTCCCCCATGTCCCAGCTAGTGAATGGTGTGTGGGTGAGGGGGGGGGGGGAGGATGGTGAAGTCTGAGACAGCTCCCTCCCTGCATTACTAGTGAGAGGCTGGCTTCACAGACAGGGGGGAGCTGCCTGACCCTCACTCCTGACTTCCCCCATGTCCCAGCTAGTGAATGGTGTGTGGGTGAGGGGGGGGGGGGAGGATGGTGAAGTCTGAGACAGCTCCCTCCCTGCATTACTAGTGAGAGGCTGGCTTCGCAGACAGGGGGGAGCTGCCTGACCCTCACTCCTGACTTCCCCCATGTCCCAGCTAGTGAATGGTGTGTGGGTGAGGGGGGGGGGGGAGGATGGTGAAGTCTGAGACAGCTCCCTCCCTGCATTACTAGTGAGAGGCTGGCTTCACAGACAGGGGGGAGCTGCCTGTCCCTCACTCCTGACTTCCCCCATGTCCCAGCTAGTGAATGGTGTGTGGGTGAGGGGGGGGGGGAGGATGGTGAAGTCTGAGACAGCTCCCTCCCTGCATTACTAGTGAGAGGCTGGCTTCACAGACAGGGGGGAGCTGCCTGTCCCTCACTCCTGACTTCCCCCATGTCCCAGCTAGTGAATGGTGTGTGGGTGAGGGGGGGGGTGGATGGTGAAGTCTGAGACAGCTCCCTCCCTGCATTACTAGTGAGAGGCTGGCTTCACAGACAGGGGGGAGCTGCCTGACCCTCACTCCTGACTTCCCCCATGTCCCAGCTAGTGAATGGTGTGTGGGTAAGGGGGGGGGGGGGGAGGATGGTGAAGTCTGAGACAGCTCCCTCCCTGCATTACTAGTGAGAGGCTGGCTTCACAGACAGGGGGGAGCTGCCTGACCCTCACTCCTCCGGGGTATTGTGATCTTCCTGCACACAGTGCCCTATCCCTGATACCAGGGGTGTTGTGATCTTCCTGCATGCAGTGCCCTATCCCTATTAATACCAGGAGTGTTGTGATCTTCCTGCATGCAGTGCCCTATCCCTATTAATACCAGGAGTGTTGTGATCTTCCTGCATGCAGTGCCCTATCCCTGATATCGGGATGTGTGCAAGAAGATCACAACACCCCCGGTATCAGGAATAGGGCACTGCGTGCAGGAAGATCACAACACCCCCAGTATCAGGAATAGGGCACTGTGTGCAGGAAGATCACAACACCCCTGGTATTAGGGATAGGGCACTGTGTGCAGGAAGATCACAACACTCCTGGTATTAATAGGGATAGGGCACTGTGTGCAGGAAGATCACAATACCCCTGGTATCAGGGTTAGGGCACAAGTTCTAGTCACATTGACTGATCACATTACTTGTTTTGTCAAGCTACCAACTGTTTCCATTTCCCATCCCCCATATACTGTCAGTAGGAAACTTGGTAACATGAATAAATAAGAGGGCAGCCAATAGGAATACATATTCATTCCTAAACTGACCTTAACTGACCTGAAAAGTGTCAAATTGTATCATTTTCAGTTAGTGCGCACTAACTCCCAGTTAGTGCGCACTAACTCCCGTTAGTGCGCACTAACTCGAGTTAGTGCGCACTAATCGGAAAAAACGATTTTTAACGATTTTTTAACTAAAAAATCGTGCCTAAGACGATTTTCTTGCCCTGCCACACGATTTCTATCGTTAAGATGATATGGAAAACGATTCACATCCCTAATTGACATGCTACAAATGCTCATATTTGATGGGGTGTGGCTGACCTTCGCATAACAATCCAATATTCAAATGCAAATTATACAGATACTTTGTGTTTGAATATCTGGTTTGTGTGGATTTAAAAGTACTACAATTGCATATGGAAAATTTACTCTTTTTCGTCTTTGGATTTTGCTCAGGCACAGAAATATTTAAATCTTGTTCATGTGCCTAGCCTTAGCTACTAACTCTAATGAGATTTGCTATATAAATGGCAGTGCAAACAGACTTCATCAAACTTCCTAAATTTAATTTATTAAAATAGGTTAAAATGTATTTGGCTGACTTCAGAAAGAGATTTTCTGCCACTGCATTTTATGTGCCAAAGGTAAATGTTATTCTGTGAATTGTCATTGCAAAGTTTTGAATACAGATGCTATGTAGCAGTCATAGAATAAAGAAACTCCAATATTGATTCAAACAGCAGTTGACTATCTCATCCTAATCACTGTCAGAGACAAGATGCCATGTTTGATGAACCTTGGTCTGACCCAGCATGACATATGTTATAGTCTTATATGAATAACATTATGGTGAGAAAAGTATTATTTCTAATACATATTTCAAAGACATTTGTGATAGGTGGTATGAAAGATATGATATGTATATCTATCTTTATTTATTTATTTATTTATTTATTTATTTATTTATTGAGTTTTATATACTGTCATTCGGTAAAGCCATCATAATGGTTTACAAAATTTAAATTGTAACTCTCTTAACAATTGTGGAAAAGTATAACAATGTGCATATTAAACAGAGGTTAAACATTTCAAGTCCAGAGAGTATCATGTGGGAGGAGGAGGAATTGTTTGTTCTGGTTGGAGAGAAGTTATTTTGAGGTTTTTGGATGAAAGTTCGATTGGGAGTTAGGATGTTCAGAAGTACGAAGGTCAGTGTAGAATTTGTGAAACAGCAATGTTTTTTAGGTCTTTTTTGAACGTTTTGAGGTTGGGTTGGGTTTTCAGATCGTTAGGTAGGGAGTTCCAAAATTTTGGGGAGGCAGTGAAAAGGCTCTTTCTCTTGTTAGATGCACATCTCTGATGGGGGGATGTTTAAACATCCTGAGTTGTTTCCATGATGATTCTGGGGGGTTATGTTTAAGCCATTTAGGAGGTCATTTTCCAAGGAGTTTCTTCTGCAAATCGTGCTAACAACTGTTAATGTGGGGGGGGGGGGGGGAGAGAGAGAGAGCCTTGCTATTGTGCTGCCTCCCTAGACAGGTATTTGTATCCCTATGGGAGGCCCACCTAGTAACTCGAGGTGGGGATTAGGTATGAGTGTAGGCGGTTGCGGGCCACTTTCACATTCAACATGAGACGTACGAACAGAACAGTGGTCTCTTGTGAAGATTTGATGGCCTTCGGAGTGAGGAAACTCACTCCAAGATGAGATTTGGGCAATGTTCTCTCAACCTAGCTTGATGGACACTCTACCTGGGGAACAACAAGCTAAGTGGAGAGAACATTGCCCAAATCTCATCTTGGAGTGAGTTTCCTCACTCCGAAGGCCATCAAATCTTCACAAGAGACCATTGTTCTGTTCGTACGTCTCATGTTGAATGTGAAAGTGGCCCCCAACCCCCTACACTCATACCTAATCCCCACCTCGAGTTACTAGGTGGGCCTCCCATAGGGATACAAATACCTGTCTAGGGAGGAGGAGGCACTATAGCAAGGTTCTCTCTCTCTCTCTGTCTCTCTCTCTCTCTCTCTCTCTCTCTCACAGCATACTGAAACAGGCTGTCCAGAAACATTGTGAACCGCAATGTAGCTCAAATTGGGTTAAGAGCATGTTGCATAGCTGTTATTGCAATTTGTGATACACATGCTTATTAGCATAAGGTAACACCCCTTTTTGGTATACCATGCAATATTGGAAAATGAGGCCCTTAGTCCTTGATGATCTTGTTTAGAATTTTATGAATGATAGTCATTGATTATACATTATACATTGAGTATACGTGGGGGGGGGGGGGGGGAGGTATCAGTGGTAGAAAAAATATTGACAGATTCTTGAAGTAAAATTCACTTGAAAAGACAGCAGAAAAAATATAACATTGTCATGTATCATACACATAACTCAGAAAAAAAAAAAGATTTTGAAAGTGGATCATCATCCAATGCTTACAACAAATTTGAAGACCCAAGTACACATCTGTAAGGACTTTAGAGCTGACTGTAGACCCTCAGTCTCTCAATAGTCAACCCTTAAAATTATTGTTGCACTAATTTAACCTGCCTTTCCCCTCCATCCTATCCCCTCCAGCTTCCTTTTCTAATGCCCTAAGCCTCCCCAACATGGTTGTGTTTTGGAGAGGTCTTCATTCCTGAAAATGCTACTGTGATGGTTATTTAGACCTTCTGGCCTCAAGCACCCTTGCCCTCCCCCCCCCCCCCCCCCCCTCAACTCTTTATTTATGTGGCAGGAAAATCATCAGCTTGGATTAATCCTCTAGCTGCCCCTTTGTTTGAAGGCCATTTGCCTGGCTGGGAGAGAGGACCCTTGTGGCTATGAGGTATCAGTCATGTTATAGCTGCTTAAAGCAAAGCCCCGGCATTCAATTATAAGGATATGCATTTGTTTAGAAAGGTATATCTAAAATTAATGAACCCCATTTGTTTCATTTGTGGGGACTACAAAATGAATGGGATCCATCCCATGAATGAAACATATCCTATTTGTTTCATTTGTTTAGCCCTCATAGAGTTCTAAGGCTCATTAAAGTCTATAGAGTAGGATTCTAAGGAACATCATGTGGAAGCCTCTACAGCCACCAGCCCTTCCCTGTGAGTCATGTGTAACCTCACAGCCTTATCATGAAGTGGGCAGCACATGTCAGGAAGGAGATCACAAAGCCAACATATCAGAGCAAAACATTTTTCTAATTTAGCCTATTGATGCTCTGTGGATCCAGTGATACTGATTTTGGAGTCAGAGGATGTGTGAGTACTGTACATTTCTTCTTAGACATTGTCTGGGAAGGTCTTGCTATAAGTTGAGTTCTCACAGAGTATTCAACTGTGATCGTTTGTAAAAGAGTAGAACAAATTATTTTCACTGCTGTATTTGTTTTGCACACTGTCACACTCACCCACTGAGAAAGGAAGGCTTGTGCCAGGTTCCTAGCAGTGGCAGTGTGCTGAAGATTTTCCTCTCCCTTGAGGGAGGGTGCTGGGTCGGCAGGGTTATTCTGTGGGTGGGGGAGAATGGGGGCCAGTTGTAGTGGACCAGTTGTGCCACTACAGACTCTATTTTTTTTCTCTGTTTGGGTGGGCACAGCCCAGTCCACTGAGCTGAGCAATCCAGAGAGTGTGCAGCAAGAAAAGCAGTATAGCAGGCAGGTTGCAATTTGTTTGTGGATCCTTTGATCAGTAAGTACAGAGCAGAGCAGTTTCAGCAATGCTGTGTGTGCACTAGTGAAGAGGATGACACAGCATTGTCTCTGTATGTGTAGAAATACTTATAGTACCTGTATATAATCCACTTTGAAGTGAATGAAAGAATATAAATCAAATAAATAAATAAAAATAAACAGTTCATACTTATACACAGAGTGATACAGTTAGTATTGTTGTACCCAGCACACACATTCAGTTCCATTAAAAGTAATAAAGACAAATCTCTTATCATCAAAATCCCCAGTAGGCACTGCAGTGAAAAATCAAATTATATGATATCAGGGAAAAGCAGGGGCCGAGTGAAAAATGTTGGTGGCAAAAGAGACCCTAATAGTTCCCTACCTAAAATAAAAAGGGATTTTTTTTTCAAAACAAAAATGGCAGGAGAGGCAGGCAGCTCTAGCCAGACGAATTAGAAATATGGAGGGGATGTGCCATTACCATCACCTGTTTCTCTCCCTATTGTTTTGGAGGCGAGGGAAAGGCAGGCAATAGCAGCAGGGCAGTAGAAGTGGCAGAAGTGGTAGTCCCAAAACCAGCAGTGCCCTCTTCCTTATTTAGCAGTGCAAGTAGTACTAGCAGCAAAATCATCAGAATCTGAAGAAAAATCACCTTTTTACAGAATTCCCTGAAGAAGAAATTGGATAGCTATTAGCTGAGGAAAGTTTTGTAGGATTAGTTATCAGCATATTAGCTTCCACTTCAGCGATATAGGAGAGAGAATAAACTGGCGATGATGGTGAAGAAGATCATTTAGCAAAGAGCATGACTGATGCCCTTGGCACTGGTTTTCAGGGTCCACTCTCCACTTGTACTACTGTGCCAGCATCCAACCCCGAGGATTTAGAGTAGGGATCATGTATGAAATATGTGATCTGGAGTCATTTCCAAGTCAAGGAGGATCTGTGCTTGGCTCATTGTATTTATTGTGCCAAAGTTATCAGACAAGGCAAACAAATGGGACATCTAACAAATGTTGGGAGGTTGTATCACCTGCAGAACCTGGCAAGTACCCAAAAACTAAGTCTATTCCATGTAACCATTGCTAATGGCAGTGGCTATTCTCTAAGTGAACTTAATAGCAGGTAATGGACTTCTCCTCCAAGAACTTATCCAATCCTTTTTTAAAGCAGCTTTATGCACCAAAATTATCAGCATTGTCTTTAATGTATACGGCCAGAATCTTATAGGTTGATTTTGTAAGGTGCGCACATGCTTCCCGGCACGCACACATGGATGCGCCGATTTTATTACATGCGGTCGCCGGTGCGTCCATGTTATAAAATCAGAAGGCCGCATGCACAAGGGGTGGTAAAATTGTGCAAATTTGCACGGCGACACATCGTGGGCTTCCCCAGTTCCCTCCCGGTCTGCTCCAATTAAGGAGCAGAGCGGGAGGGAACTTCCCTACCCCCTACCCTAACCTCCCTTCCACTTCCCCTTCCCCTTCTTTCCCCAACCCCTAAATCTAAATTTATTTTTTTTTACCTTTTTTGGTCAACTTTCTTCAGCTCCTGAGCTGAAGTAAATTGCAGTTGCTGGCAGCTGGCCGGCACGCGAGGCTCCGGGACAGTGGATAATGGCGCTGGCCCGGCCTGCCCCCCCCCCCCCCCCGCACCCAAAACACGCCCTCCGGCCTGCCCCTTCCAAGAAGTTTAGCAGTTGAGCGTGTACCAGCCTTTATGCGGGTGGCCGGGCCTCTTGGAAGATTCTCCCTGTGCGGCCACCCGCATAAAGGCCACAATTTACGCATGACGGGCATTTAAAACCTGCCCTTTCTTGCCTAAAAAAGTGAATTTAGATGCCAAATTTTCCATATTGTCTTTTAGTGAACAGTTTTTTTATGGGGCTATTTAATGGGGTTGGAAATGAATGAAACTGAAAAAAAAATTAACTAATTGAAACATGAAAACAAAAACCTCAAAATGAAAAAAAAATAAAAATGAATGTGTGCGTTCCTAGACTTCATGCTGGGGAAGGGTTGATGTTGAGAGTGATTCATGTTAAGGAGGTCTTCTCGGTGCAATGGGATTTGATGTTAGGGGATTTCAAGTAGGGGTCAGGGCTTTATATAGTGGATAATGACTGGGAGCAGTCTTGGTGTGGGGGGGCCTTGATGGGTGAATCAGAGCCAGTATTTTGGGGATAGGGGCCTTCAATGGGGGGTCTTATTTTGTTGCTGAATAAAATCCTCTTTGATGATGGTCCCTATTTACTTTCAGCAGGTTGGGATGGGGACTTTGATATGTAATGGGCACACTAAGGGGGTAATTTCAAAAGGATTTGCATGTGTAAATGTAACTACTATTATGGCATATTTTCAAAAGCCATTTATGTGCATAAATTACACTTAAACAGGTAAATCCTATGGACAATTTAATGGCATATATTGTAGCAAGTTTCAAAAGCCTGGGCATTTTCATGTGTAAAACCCATTTTTAAGCATGTAAATGCTTTTGAAAATCAATCCCTAAATATTAGAGATGTGAATCGGAACCGGAATCGGTTCAGATTCCGGTTCCGATTCACATCGTGTTTTTTTTTTTCGTCCGGCCCGATCGCGGTTTTATCGGCTGCGCCCGAGCCGATAAACAAAAAACACACCTGACCCTTTAAAACTAATCCCTTAGCTTCCCCCACCCTCCCGACCCCCCCAAAACATTTTACAGGTACCTGGTGGTCCAGTGGGTGTCCCGGGAGCGATCTCCTGCTCTCGGGCCGTCTGCTGCCACTAATAAAAATGGCGCCGATGGCCTTTGCCCTTACCATGTGACAGGGTATCCGTGCCATTGGCCGGCCCCTGTCACATGGAGGGAGCACTGGATGGCCAGCGCCATCTTTAAAAATGGTGTGGTCCATCCAGTGCTCCTACCATGTGACAGGGGCCGGCCAATGGCACGGATACCCTGTCACAAGGTAAGGGCAAAGGGCCATCGGTGCCATTTTGATTAGTGGCAGCCGACAGCCCGGGAGCGGGAGATCGCTCCCAGGACCCCCACAGGACCACCAGGTACCTGTTAAAAGTTTTTTGGGGGGTCGGGAGGGTGGGGGAAGCTAAGGGATTAGTTTTAAAGGGTCAGGTGGGTTTAGGGGTTATTTTTGTGTGCCGTTTTTTCCACCCTCCCCCAAAACAATAAGAGAACCCCCACAAACAATATCGTGGGGTTTTCCTATCGTTTTGGGGGAGCCCCCGATTTCTGACGATTTTGAAAATATCGACGATATTTTCAATCGTCCGAAGCCCGATTAACATCCCAACTAAATATTCAATTCTTATTCTGATGCTTGTGTTAAAATATAGGCCTTAGCAGACAGGTGAAAATAATACATGGAGCAGAGAATACCATACTATTATATGTGTGCTCACTAAAGACTAAATTGTATAAAAGATTGCCTTATTCAAATGGTGTGGACGAGTTGCCTACAATGCATAGTGACTGGATTATCAGACTAGGAATCAGCATTACAAGGATTCAAATCCCACTGACACTTCTTGTGAACTTTGGCAAGTCACTTCATCCTCTATTATCTCTGGTACAAACTTAGATCTTATCCTTCTGAGAATAGGGAAATACTTTCAGTATCTGAACATAATCCAACTTGAAGTGTCAGGAAAAGAGGAATATTAAAAAAATATTAAATGCAGGTATACATTAATTTTAGTTCAAACCTGTTTAACATGTCAGGGAAGTTTAGCATGCACAGTTTGCCATTAGTGCATTGCATGCTAGTTTATGTGCATGCTAAAAGACCTTAATGTGCATTAGCCTCAAAATCTTTATAAAAAAAGAGATTATATATGTATATATATATATATATATATATATATATATATATATATATATCTGTAATGCAAGTATTTTTCATGTTCCAGATTCAATAAGAGAACTCCATTTATTAACCCAATGACAGCATATTCTTTATGTAATAATAATAATATGTTTGCTTTGTTTCTAGATTGAACTCGATATTATTATTGGACATTTCCATCATACATATTATAAACAGATGCCCTTAACATAAGGCAGCGATGGTGGAAGAACAGAATGATAATGAGTCAGAATTATTTATAATATTAAACTTGACTGATATTGCAGATGAGTCTACTAGCAACAGCTTACAAGCACTAAGAAATTAAAGCAATCAGCACATATGGAATTGGACTTGGTTAATGAGCACATCAACGCTGAAGAACATCCTCTGCCTTCTAATCAACACCTGTGTTAACTATTTAAATACTGAATCTGGTCTTATTAGAGATCTAAAAGCAACTGATGCATCAGTGAAATACTACATTAAAGGAAGGCTTTACTTTCTTCTGAAATATTTTGACTGCTTAAACAAAATTATACAGTTTTATATTAGGGTAACTGCATTAGAGAGGCTTCTTAGAGGGCTAATTAAATCCTTGAATTAGCTTCATTTTGCTCATACTGCATTTTTAGGCTTTGTAGGTTTGGCTAAGTGCAAAATCTGATGCAAAAATTAATATATTGACTAAAATGAATTAGGTGGTTAATGTTGAAATGGGTACATACAATGTACTAGATGTACATCTAGTAGTGGTACATCTAGTGTCTTCCCCAGTAGAGTAAACTGCTGGGGAAGACACACTATCATGCATGGATAGACAAGAATGCACCCAAGTTTTATTAGCAGAGTTTTCCTGAAAATAAACAGAATATAAAGTTTACATTTGTAACCATTTTCCTGTTTAATTATTCCAGTACAAGCAAGTAAAACTAGTAATGTCACTGAACATAGCAGAAGCATATTTAAAACTAATCAGAGAAAGTTCTTTTTCACTCAACGCACAATTAAACTCTGGAATTTGTGAAGGTTTTCACGTATGGAATTTGTTGCCAGAAGATGTGGTTAGTGCAGTTAGTATAGCTGTGTTTAAAAAAGGATTGGATAAGTTCTTAGAGGAGAAGTCCATTACCTGCTTTAATTAAGTTGACTTAGATAATAACCACTGCTATTACTAGCAACGCTAACATGGAATAGACTTAGTTTTTGGGTACTTGCCAGGTTCTTATGGCCTGGATTGGCCACTGTTGGAAACAGGATGCTGAGCTTGATGGACTCTTGGTCTGACCCAGTATGGCATGTTCTTATGTTCTTATGTAAGCTGCATTTCTCTCTTTCACTAAACAAAAAAACACATAGCCAAATATTATTCTGTTATTTTTTTTTTAAATTTAATCTTTATTAAGTTTTTTAAATCATGACAAAATACTGTCACATTATACATCACAAATGTCTACATGCTTCCAGATTAAATAACTATAGCTGCGTCTCTTACAGCCAAGTTATATAATAACAAAAAAAACATATAATTCAGGAAATATGACTTCTTATATAGACATTCTATTACTATGCAATGGCTGGAGATGAATTTAAATTTGAGCAAAAACAATGTAATAAATTTCTTATACAATAAAGAAAAACAAACTGGAACTAATGCCCTTTACTAATTCTATTTCGAATACCTTTACCCAGAGGTCACTTCCCCTATCAGATTTTTAGCTTCTAAAAACTTCCTTAAATCAGAGGGTTCAAAGTATACATAGGTTACATCTTTTAACTTTAATATACACTTACAGGGATAATGAACTTTCATTTGAGCTCCCACTTTACCAGCTAGTTGTCTCAGGGCTAAAAAGTATCTTCTTCTACTCTGGGTACTCTTAACTATATCAGGGAAGATCCATACTTGTTGTTCAAAATATTTTACCGCCCTGTTTCTCAAGAACAATTTAAGTACCATGTCTCTATCAGAGGGGAATATAAATCTGACCAAAACAGTTCCTCTCTTATAAACTAACTCCTTATTCGAGTTTTCTATGAGATCAGTAATATTTAATAAATTTAACTGTGTGTCTTGCTGTTCTTCCTGTTCTTTCATTTTCCTTTCGGCAATAAAATACATTTTTGCCAGTGGTGGTAAAAATTCTTTTGGAATCTTCAAAACCGTCCCCATATATTGCTTAAATTGTTCTTGTACTGAAATCCCTTTGAGTTGAGGGAAATTTATCACCCTTAGATTTAAATATCTTAGTTCATTTTCGATTTTTTCCATTTTTCTCTCCTGTATTGATTCTCCTTGTATAAGACCAGTTTGTATTTTTTCTAATTGCTTTGTCCTCTGATCTAGATCTTGAATTCGTGATTTTTGTGTCTCATTCTGCTGTTCTATATTCAAAGTTCTCTTATTCACGTCTGTGACCACATTTGTAAGAACAGATATTGATTTTTCTAATGTCACAATGGCCGACCATACATTATCAAGCGTTATCTTCTTTGGTTTTTCAATTTTATGGGGAATCTTGACCTCTGTCTCGGAGGCTCTGACACTTTCCACTATATTGTGTGTGCCAGGGCCTTCTCCTTCATCCTGCACACTAGGTTCTACACCTCCTCCTTCTTGTAGTACCTTTTCAAATAGAATTGATGTAGATAGACTTTCATCAAGTGGGGGTGAAGGAGTATTCAGAGCTCCCGGACTTAAAGATATAACTGAGGCTGGTGATACTACATTATGCTCAGTCATGGGTATCACAGCGCCTCCTTCAACAGGAGCAATTTCAGGGGCTGAGTTGAAAAAACTTTCTATTTTTAACTGAGAAGGGGTTACAGGGGAGGAAGTAGCCATTACCTCCCTAAGTTTCCCCTTTCTTTTAGTATGCGGCATTTCTCAATGCCTAAAATAAGCAAATAAGAAAATAATGCGTTTTCAACTCTTTCCAGTGACTTACTTTCAAGTCCAACCAATGGAGGTTTCAGAGAAGCATTAAATTCAATAATTATTTAGAGGCTGATCACTTACTAGGTGTAGAAAAGCATCTTTTCCTTCGTCAAGTCTGCAGTATTTCGGGCAAAGCCGCGCGCCACAAGGGGATCAGGTTTTAAAGACCTCGCCGGCACCTCCCCGCTGACTTCACACCCGGAAGTGCTCAGCTCCTCCGCCGGGCAAGTGGCTCCTTACCCCGCAGTTCAGGAAAAATCTTGATCTAGGTAATGTCTCTCCTTCACCTCGAGTGGAGTCGCAAAGAGGGTCAGATTTTAAAGACCTCACCGGCACCTCCCCACTGACGTCACACCCGGAAGTGCTCAGCTCCTCCAACGGGCAAGTGGCTCCTTACCCCGCAGTTCAGGAAAAATCTTGTTTTAGGTAATGTCTCTCCTTCACCTCCTATTCTGTTATTTTAACAAATAATATATACTTTCTCTTAGTTTTTAGATGTGAAAATTCCTCAATTGTTTGTTGGAAGGGACTTTTATCATTAGTCTCTCCAGTTATTGCCCATTAATATTACTTTCTTTTCTGGACAACCTTTGAAAAATGCCATTCTAAGCTTAAGGTGAATAAATGCATGGAACATAAATCAGAAGCCTAATCTCAAAATCTTGAATTCCTATAGTCGCAAATTAATTCCCAACTAATTAGTTATAACTGCATGAATTTGCCAGTTCTTAGTGAAATCTTCCACCTCCCCGGTTCCCAATTAGTATACTAATTAACCCTAAGTGGGCCCCTCCACCTCCCAGTCTTTGTAACCAAGTACAAACTAAATATAGGCTATGTGACTCCACCCTTTCTGGTAACTCCAACAGCTCCGGGCTATCACTTAAACTAGAAATTCAGCTGAAATTTATTAACAAAGCTTACTATGTTAAAGTTGTTACCTAGTTGAAGCTTACTAGTTAGCTAACCCCATCTAAGATTTATATACTTAGTTTTTGTTCAATGTAAAACTTCTTTTATTCTGTTCTATGTAAACCGCTATTTGTAGCGATAGTTACTGTTCTTTGTGAACCGGGGTGATATGTATATTATACAGGAACCTCCGGTATATAAATTATTTTAAATAAATAAATAAATAAATATCACCTGAAGTTTAGCTGCTTCAGAAGCCTGGCCAAATTGACATCATCAGTAAAGCATGCTGCTATGTTACCAGAACTCTGTGATATCTGGTACTCCCAGCACTTCCTGTTGTCCATTACAATTTTCTTAGTTTAGATTTCTGTGTTGATAGTTTTGCATGTATTTATTATAGGCAGAGCTTAGCTTGTCATTGTCAGAATCTGGCTCATAAGTGGCTGATGTCTGATGCTAGGCCTCTTTCATTGATTAGCCAGTTCATAGACATCTGAATTATTGGCCTTCAAAGGTATCTCACTGAGCATGTCTGAGTCTTATGACAATCAGCGGGATACTCTGCAATGTCATCAAGTCATTATCAATTGGCCAATTAATTTCAAATCTGATTGAATTGCAAGGCAGTCAATATCAGATCTTAATTGGTAATTAAGGTGTATTTAACAAAAGTCCATAGTTTTATATATTACTTATTTGGATATCTTCCCATGCTGTGCTGAATTCTTGTACAAGTCTCAAGTCCTCATTTATTTTATGCTGACAAGTCACAATCTGCTATAATGTATTTTTTAATGTGATATCTGGAGCAATTAAACTCAGATCTTACTGATTCATTCCACCCCTCCCCTTCAGTTTCCTGCTTTTGCTTCTAATTTCTGAGCTAGGCAGAAGTTAATTGCCTGTCTCTATGAAATGTATTTAGTCCTTAAGCTTATAAAGGCAACATACATATAATAGGAATAAAAATACATATCTTGCGAATGGACTCTTACAGGTATACCTTTAAATTAGTGGTAGTAGTAGAGATACTACTTAACTGGATGACGGACAGAAGACAATGTGTGATGGTAAATGCAACCTACTCTGAAGAGAGAGTGGTGTTATGCGGAGTGCCGCAAGGATTGGTGTTGATACCGGTCCTGTTCAATATCTTTGTGAGCGACATTGCGGATAAGATAGAAGGTAAGGTTTGTCTTTTTGCGGATGATACTAAGATCTGCAACAGAGTGGACATGCCGGAAAGAGTGGAGAGAATGAGATGGTATTTAAGGAAACTGGAAGAGTGGTCGAGGATATGGCAGCTGAGATTCAATGCCAAGAAGTGCAGAGTCATGCATATGGGGTGTGTAAATCCAAAAAAACTGTATTTGATGGGAGGGGGGGGGGGGGGTGAAGGGCTGATGTGCATGGAGCAGGAGAGAGACCTTGGGGTGAAAGTGTCTAATAATCTGAAGTCAGCGACACAATGTGACAAGGTGATAGCTAAAGCCATACGAATGCAGGGCTGCATAGAGAAAGGAATATCTAGTAAGAGAAAGGAAGCCTTGGTGAGGCTTCACCTGGAGTACTGTGTTCAGTTCTGGAGACCGTATCTCCAAAGGGACAGAGACAGGATGGAGGTGGTCCAGGCGACTAAAAAGGTGGATGGTCTTCATAAAATGATTTATGAGGAGAGATTGAAGAATCTAAATATGTACACCCTGGAGGAGAGGAGGAGCAATGGTGATATGATACAGACTTTCAGATACTTGAAAGGTTTTAATGATCCATGGTCAACAACAAACCTTTTACGCTGGAAAAAAATCAGTAGAACTAGGGGTTACGATTTGAAGCTTTAGGGAGGAAGACTCAGAACCAATGTCAGGAAGTATTTCTTCACGGAGCAGGTGGTGGATGCCTGGAATGCCCTTCCAGAGGAAGCGGTGAAGACTAAAACTGTGATGGATTTCTAAGGGGCATGGGATAAACACTGTGGATCCATAAAGGCTAAAGGATAGGAATGAAGAGAAGAACCATGGGGGTGGATTACTGGAGAGGAAGCTACTACCTGGTAATTACTACCTTTTCTCAATAAGCCTTCCCACGGTTAATACAACTCCAACATTGCTCTCTGCTTCAACGGCAAGGGAAAATGTGGAAAAGAGGATTTGCATTCAGACAACAACCAACAAGGACTGAACTTCACAATCTGGGTTAACAAATAAGCATGGGGTAGCTTGCTTATTATGGCAGTTACAACCCTAAACCAATTGAGCCTGATACATCACTTTGAATGCATATACACCGTTTCTCTCTGCTTCAACAGCAGGGGGAAATGCGGAAAACAGGATTTACATTCAGACAACATCCAACAAGGCATGGATATGTGTAGTCTGTGTAAACAAGCATCGGGGTAACTTGCTTGATGCGGCGGTTACTACCCTAAACCATTAAGCCTTATGCTCACCTCTGATGCAACTCCAACATTACTCTCTGCGTCAATGGCAGGGGGTGGTAGGAAATTTGAAGCAAACAGTTATCAACAAGGGCCCTGTACTTGGTGGTTCATGAAACAGATAAGTATGGGAAAATAAGTGTGGGAGCCGGCCATCCATTGCTCCTACCATGTGACAGGGGCCAGCCAATGGCACCGATAGCCACTGTCACATGGTAAGGGTAAAGGGCCATCAACGCCGTTTTGTTTACTGGCAGCCGACTGCCCGAGAGTGGGAGATCACTCCCAGGACCCCCACTGGACCACTAGGTGCTTTAGAAAAGTTTTGGGGGAGGGGGGTCGGGAGGGTGGGGGATTCTAAATAATGAGATTTAAAGGGTCGGGGGGGGGGATTTCGGCTCAGGACAGCCGAAAAAAAAAGTGGTCCCGCTGGAAATGAAGATTTTCCACAGTTCTAGTCCAAACACGATTCCGGAAATGATTCCAGAACCGATTCACATCCCTAATAGTTACAAAATGTTAGGTTCCATATTAGATGCTACCACCCAAGGAAGAGATCTAGGCGTCATAGTGGACAACACATTGAAATCATCGGTTCAGTGTGCTGCGGCAGTCAAAAAAGCAAACAGAATGTTGGAAATTATTAGAAAGGGAATGGTGAATAAAATGGAAAATATCATAATGACTCTGTATCGCTCCATGGTGAGACCGTACCTTGAATACTGTGTACAATTCTGGTTGCCACATTTCAAAAAAGATATAATTGCGATGGAGAAGGTACAAAGAAGGGCTACCAAAATGATAAGGGGAATGGAACAGCTCCCCTATGAGGAAAGACTAAAGAGGTTAGTACTTTTCAGCTTGGAGAAGAGATGGCTGAGGAAGATATGATAGAGGTGTTTAAAATCATGAGAGGTCTAGAATAGGTAGATGTGAATTGGTTATTTACTTTTTCAGATAATAGAAAGACTAGGGGGCACTCCATGAAGTTAGCATGTGGCACATTTAAAACTAATCGGAGAAAGTTCTTTTTCACTCAACGCACAATTAAACTCTGGAATTTGTTGCCAGAGGATGTGGTTAGTGCAGTTAGTGTAGCTGCGTTTAAAAAAGGATTGGATAAGTTCTTGGAGGAGAAGTCCATTACCTGCTATTAGTTAAGTTGACTTAGAAAATAGCCACTGCTATTACTAGCAGCAGTAACATGGAATAGACTTAGTTTTTGGGTACTTGCCTGGTTCTTATGGCTTGGATTGGCCACTGTTGGAAACAAGATGCTGGGCTTGATGGACCCTTGGTCTGACCCAGTATGGCATGTTCTTATGTTCTTAACCTTGAGGCACCTTATTTGTTAGTAGGTGCTTGCCTGAAGCATCACTACCACAAAAAACCTGCTGGAATCTGAATGATAGATATAAGCAAAACCATGCAAGGACATTATGAGATATACCCATCTCAGCAAAATATTTAATCATGATGCTGTGAAGAAAAGTATCAAAAGCTGCCAACATATCGAGCAGCACCTAAAGATATATTTTACCTACATCAAAGCCTTACCAGGTAATGTCCAAGCTAGACCTGAAAATTTTGAAGAGTGCTTAGACTGAAAACTAAATTGGAACTGATCATGAATATCACGAGCATTCAAAAAATTATGCAACTTTTTAAAAAGAACAGTTTCAATAAATTTAGCTAAAAAGGTATTTGTGGAGATGGGTCTATAGTTGGATATATCTGTTAGACCAAGTAGTGCCTTTATAAATAATGGACAAACAGAAGAAGATAGTTTCAACTGAGAAGGGAGATCACCATTGGTCAGAGAATTATTGAGCATTTCCTTTAATGAAACAACATCATCAATCAGTAAATTAAAAATAGCAGGAATGCATGGATTTAAAGGGGAGGATGCCACATTCATAGGGGTAGATTTTAAAAACATATGCTCGCACATGATGTGCAATTTTATAACATGCGTGCGCCGGCTCACGCATGTTATAAAATTTGGGGTAGAAGGGAGGTCTGCAGTGGAGCCAGGGGAAGAACACACCCTGGCTCTGCAGGACACACAAACATCTTTGAGCCCCGGGGCTCCCATGACTCCTTCTCCACCAACCCACGACCCTGCATGGGTCCTGGGTCAGGCTTCACGGCACTTACAGCCGGAAGTGAAGCTGACAGCAGAGGCAGGATCCGGAGCACTCGGCATGGGCTCTGCATCTGAAGGTGCTGCAGGCCTGAAGGTTCAATCTGTGGTGTGGTGGGCTGATTTGGAGGGGAAAAATCAGCTAGGCCTGAACGCATCAGCAACTATGCGCGATGGGAGAGAAGAACAGACAAATGATCTTGTCAGAAGTCTGCCGGGAAGGTGCGGTAAGCACTGCTTTCAATTCAAAATTGCGTAAATCTCAAGTTATAATGCTAGAAGCAGTTTGGAATGCTTTGATTTCTTTGGAAAAGTCAATTTCTACACTAACAGTAGAGATGTGCATTCGTTTATGACAAATTAGGCAATTTCAACGAAATTGCCTAATTCGTCGTAGTTCGGGGGCCCCGCTCCCCAAAACAGATTTTCTCCGAACTACGAGAAAAATTTGTTTTTCTGGTTTGTACGGGGGGAGGGGCACATTTTATTTTTTTAAATAAAAAACCACCCCAAGCATTAAAATTTACAATAATACATTAAATACAATGATTATCCAGATAAAAAGTATCTAAATAAACAAAGAGATGGTGCAAAGGCATTCCGGGGGCAGGACTTCAATTTAGCTAGGTAGCGCTGAATATAATGTTATTTGTTTATAAAATCTTATATTCCACAATATTCTGAATACAATTGATTAATGTGGATAACAATTGAACATCAGTGCTACCTGGCTAAATTTAATCGGGTAAGTCTAGAGGTGATGGAGAGCAGGTGCAAAGTTATCAGGTATGTGTACATGGATAACCTTAAGCATAACTGGCTATATGCTGAATATTGCTGGCTAAGGAAACATTTTTTTAAAAACCTAGCAGGCATGCTGGCATAATCCCCCACCCCTCAACCCCACTAAAACTATTATAACAAGATTCAGCCCATAGCAGCCCGAGAGGCACACCCTCCCTCCCCCACCAGATATTAAAATCAAAAGCCTGGCTCTGGGTCTCCTTCTGCCCCCATCTAGAAGCCCTGTAAACACCAATGGCCAAGCTGTGAGGCAGCAGAGTCTTCTTACCTCACTCCCAGCCACATCCAGCGTTTCTGTCAGGCAAAATTGGGCATGGTCAGAAGCCCTGGATGTCTCCTAGCTCAGGAGGATGGCATTGGGGCAGGTGGGGATCCAAGGCCACTATGTCCCGTATCTTGTTTTAATTATTTGGTGGGGTTACCTGTTAGCTTTTTTTTTTTTTTTATTCCTCCTTAACTATGTTGAACATATAACCAGGTGGTTAGATTTAAAGATAGCTATGTAAACTTACCCTGATAACTTTAGCTGAGTTTATTTACTTCTTTATTTATTATTTAATTTGTATTCCACTTGTCCTGCTGAAGATTCAATTGCAGTTATCTGGGTAACTTTCCCCAGACAACTTTGCCAGCTTACTTAATATAAGCCTTACTGCAATTTCATCAAACATCATTATAGCTTTCTTGCAATTGCTGAGCAGATACAATATGAAAATAAAAACTTTGAAGCACAGCAGGGTAGCATGGGTTGAGACTTTCCAGTACTGATTACAGTTCTGGACTTTATGTTTTAAACTTTTACTCATTTTTCATTGAAGAAATTGAAATGACTAATTAGTACAAATAAAAGTTTGTATTCAGAGATTGTCCATATGCAGAATGCATTCTAAATACATGTCATGTACCGAATGACATATCAGTGTGCTTTGTCTGCAATGAAAACTTTAGCAGGCATAATATGTCAACACTAATGACAAGCTTTTATGCTGATATAAACATCAAGGAATTGAGCAACCCATAAACAACCTGTCATCCTTCATTATGCTTTGCAAAAATGCCCTCACACAAACATGACTTTGTTCATAAAACTAAAACAATAAAAATGTGTTTTTTCAAATTACCTTTGTTTTATTTTAAGATTAATTTCCCTAAATGCATAATGGCAAGCACTATGGATAAACCTAACATGGTATACAAATAATTTTAACATTAGAAATGTTTCAGTTCATCGTTCATGATACAGGATCCATGATCTGGTACTCAGTGTCTTTGGTTTAGTTTTCATTTTATCTACCCAGCTGGGAGGCAGTGCTGAAAGCATAAACGTAATGCTCCAGCATTGACTTTCTTAGGCCAACATGAAGGTTCCAGGAGCGGGGTGGAGGGTCCCTTGCTCCTGGCAAACAGCTAGAAGGTATCGGGGGGAAGGATTGGGAGGGTGAGGGGAAGAGGGTGGATACCACGATTTTTTAATCATTTTGAGGGTGAGGGATGGGAGGAGGGCAAAACAATTGTTAAATAAAGAATTGTCTAAAAAAAAAAAAAGTCATGGGGGATCTCAATTTTATTTTAAACATTTGGGGGATGTGGTGGGCACGGCCCAAAAGGGCCTTGATATAATATTGGGGGGGGGGGGGGGACGACTGCTGGCCCACTTATTTCTTTTTTTGCTTTTTGTTAATGACAGTGCTATTTAGCTGGATATCTTTAAATATATCAGGTTAAGTAGCACATTATCCGGCCACACAAGTCTAGATAACTTGAAAATCTAACCGACTATATTCAAACTTAGCCAGTTAGGTTTTAAAGTTATCTGGATATATGTAGTCAAATAACTTTAAGCAAGTATATTCAGCAGGACATTTGTCTTACTGAATATACAGGACAAGTTATCTGACTAACTAACTGGAGAATTTGTCCACTAAATGGACTATTGAATATTAGCCTTAATGTTAAAAGCATTAGAACTGCAGGGTTTATGAAGTAGGGAGGTTTAATCTGGAAAAAAAGGGAATGGAACATCCATTTATATTGGTGTGATATACAGAGTCCTCTTTCAAGGGCAGAAAAAATGGGTAGAAATTTAGTTGAAGACATTAACAAAGAAAGAGGAGGTAATATTACGTGGTGATTTACTTCTTCTAGCTGTGGATTGGGATATTCTGGCTGAGGTGTTGTCTAGAATCAGGGAGATCCTGGATTCTCTGCAGGGAGATCTGTTACAACAAATGGTAAGAGAACATAAATGTGGTTCCCCTGGGCTTGATGCTTACAAACGGAGGGAGTGTCATAGGGGAGATCATATGAGATCCGTTGATTGCATAGAGTGATTCAGTGTTAAAGCACAGCCAGTTTATGTATTTATTTATTTATTTATTTATTTATTTATTTATTTATTTGGGTGTTTTTATATACCAAAGTTTGGAGGGTCCTTCACTCTGGTTTACAGTTATAACAACATAATACAGTAAACTATGAACCATAACTATATACATGTGTAAATTATGTAACTTATAACGTGATATAGTAAACTATAATATGTACATAGTACATTGTAAATGATTTAACAGTATCTAAAACAGTATCTATTACAAACTGTTAGCGGTATCTAAAACAACAGTAACAGTAATTACAGTAATTACAGTAAAAAATGGGTGTGATGAAACCGTCATCACACCCATTTGATCAAATCCCTACCAAAATGCTTCTTCTTATCCCGGACACAATAGCAAAAACCCTAGCAGATATTATAAACTGCTCCTTATCACATGGCATCTACCCAGATGACCTAAAAACTGCCTCAATCAAGCCACTGCTAAAAAAACCAAATCTAAATGCATGTGATCCCAACAACTTCCGCCCTATTTCCAACCTACCATTTATAGCTAAAATCATGGAAAAACTGGTAAACACCCAACTATCCAACTACCTAGAGGACCACAGTATTCTGTCCCCAAACCAATATGGTTTTCGCAAAGCCGCAAGCACCGAAACGCTACTAATTTCACTCATGGACTACCTACTCTCTGGTATTGATAAAGGCCAAGCATATTTTCTAATCCTCCTTGACTTCTCGGCGGCCTTTGACACCGTCAACCACGCCCTTCTTCTAAAACAGCTGGCAAACATTGGTTTAAC
The DNA here is from genome assembly GCF_901001135.1 of Rhinatrema bivittatum. Classification (NCBI taxonomy): domain Eukaryota; kingdom Metazoa; phylum Chordata; class Amphibia; order Gymnophiona; family Rhinatrematidae; genus Rhinatrema; species Rhinatrema bivittatum. The sequence goes on along the minus strand of NW_021820865.1, from coordinate 66,926 downwards.
AGGTGCCACACTAAACTGGTTCAAAACATTTCTAGAAAACAGAGGATACAGAGTCAAAATTCATAATAAAGAATCCCAATACCACCCTTCTAATAGAGGAGTGCCGCAAGGATCATCACTTTCACCCACCCTTTTCAATGTCTACCTGCTACCACTCTGCCAACTACTAACAAAATTAAGCCTGAAACATTTCCTTTTTGCAGACGACGTACAGATCGTAATCCCTATAAAAGAATCAATCTCAAAAACAATGGAATACTGGGACAGTTGCCTATTAGAAATTAAACTTCTCCTCAACAGTCTAAACCTTGTACTCAATGCTTCGAAAACAGAATTCCTGCTCATATCACCGGAAAACAATAACACACTTCCTAAACCACCCACACTCCTTCAAACAACCCACGTAAGAGACTTAGGAGCCATCCTAGACAATCGTCTCAACCTCAAAACATTCATTAACCAAACCACCAAAGATTGCTTCTACAAATTACATATCCTGAAAAGAATAAAACCGCTGTTTCACACTCAGGACTTCAGAACAATCTTGCAAGCAATAATCTTTTCCAAACTAGATTATTGCAACTCACTACTATTAGGCCTCCCAGCTTCTTACACCAAACCTTTACAAATGGTTCAGAACTCTGCAGCCAGAGTCCTTACAAATTCCAGGAAAATTGACCACATTTCACCTATTCTCAAAAACCTCCATTGGCTTCCGATCCACTATAGAATCATGTACAAAACCATTAACATCATATACAAAACTATCAACCAACACACGCAACTTGACCTACAAATACCACTTAAAAAATTCACCTCCGCCAGGCCTATCAGGGAACACTACAAAGAGTCACTCCAAATTCCAAAGGCCAAAACCTACCAACATAAATCCTTGAGTCTCAGAGCCTTCTCATCAGCAGGTCCAGCTCTCTGGAACTCGATCCCACCTGATTTGAGACAAGAGCCATGCTCTTTAACATTTAGAAAAAGACTAAAAACTTGGCTTTTCAAAAAAGCATTTCCAAGCCTTGAATAAAACCTCCTCTCACTAGCACTAACTCGTATGCAATAATGGAATGTAAACACGAATCAACCAACCTCAAACCCTCTCTCACTAATTCCTGCTGAATATTTATCATACTATTACCATTCACAACTGTCATATTTATTCATTTGATTACCTATGTACCGTTTCATAGTCTTATTTTTTCACTTGCTATTCTAATGTATCAATAGGCTGAAATGTAAATATTGTGCTGTTCAATTTCTCCCCTTCCATCCCAAGTTTATTTTCCTTGTTTTTTGTAACTTTCCCTCTCCCTTTTTCTGATTCACTGTATTTAAAGTTCAAGGTTCTTATTGAAAATATTGTTTTTTACGTTACGTTATGCTTTACACTCCTTGTTATTTGTAAACCGGGTTGATGTGATGCCTATCATGAAACTCGGTATAACAAAAACAATAAATAAATAAATAAAATATACCAGGCATATGAGTGTTGGGGTTGCGAGATGGGTAGACTATAGCAGATGGTTTTGAACTTTGGGCATATGTAAATATAGATATAGTAGAATGTGGGACATTGGTGAATATAACTGTATATAATAGAATTGTCATGCTTTGTATTGCTTAACATTGGTTAGTAAAACATTGGTTAGTAACATTAGTAACATTGGTTAGACTCGATGACGTTGATGTCATTGGAGGTATGTTTTACTTTATATTTTAAGTGTCAGGGTGGGTAGGGGTGTAGGGGAATGGGATTTTGATATTTAGATTTATATTCCGCTTTTTGCACTTTTTTTTCAGCGCTTCAAAGTGGATTACATTCAGGTACTGTAGGTATTTCTCTATCCCCAGAGGGCTTACAGTCTAAGGGGGTCATTTATCAAAATGCGCTAAGACATTTTTGCATGTGTTAATGGGGCTTTTCGCATGCAATAAGCCCTTACCACATGCGAAAACGTCTTTAATGCATGTGATAACACCATATCGTATGGTGCGATGCAAATTTGAAAAAGAGGAGGAGTTAGGGGTGGGGAATGCCAGTGTGTGAAATGCTACCGCACAGACTTAACACTGATTCTAACTACACCTTTTTGGAGAGAGAGAGAGATTAACCATAGCATCTGCTCCCTAGATAGGTATTTGTATCCCTATGGTAGGCCCACCTAGTAGCTCGAGGTGAGGGTTAGGTATTGATGTAGGGGGTTAGGGGCCACTTTGACATTCAAAGTGAAATGTACAAACAGAGCAGTGGTCTCTTGTGAAGATCTGTGGATCGACGGAGAGAGGAAACTCACCCAAAGATGAGATTTGTGCAATGTTCTCTCCACCTAGCTTGATGTTTCTCAGGTAGAGAGTCCATCAAGCTAGGTTGAGCACGATACTAAGCATGAGGAACCCCAGAAGCAGCAAAAATCAAATAAATAAATAAATAAATAAATAAATAAATAAATAAAGGTCTTTAAAGCAGTCAGGGTAGGAAAAGAGATACTCAATTTATGTGTCCATTTCCTAACTTGCTCTCAACCATGTCTCCTGGGCACTCGATGCCATGGACACTCTAGGGACACACAATTTATCCTAGCACATCCTTTTTAATGTGGCAGCTCATTAGCCTATTGCATCAAGTGCCCAGGAGAGGTGATTGTGTGGATATTAAAAAAACCTTCAGTTTGGATGCACCGGCCTGATAGTTGTTAGAGTTAAAAGGAAAACTTGGAAGGATACCTCTGGGGAAAATTTTGGCAGGATTGGTGAAGTGCCCAGTATATGCCCCATCACCTGGTCATTCAAACTGCAGCCCATTATCCCCCCCCCCCCAGTACGCTGGATGGAGGAGAAGGTAATCCTATCAATTACAGTAGCTCAATGGGATTGCCGCGTGGGCTCATAGGAGTGAAATAGCTAGCGTACGACATGATTCACTAAGGGGTAGATTTTAAAAAATTGTGTGATCACGTACTTTTGTTCGCGCACCAGGCGCGAACAAAAGTACGCTGGATTTTATAAGATACGCGCGTAGCTGCGCGTATCTTATAAAATCCGGGGTCGGCGCGCGCAAGGGGGTGCACATTTGTGCAACCTGCGTGCGCCGAGCCCAGCGTGTGCTGCCTGTTCCCTCCGAGGCCGCTCCGATTTCGGAGCGGCCTCGGAAGGAATGTTCCTTCGCCCTCCCCCCACCTTCCCCTCCCTTCCCCTACCTAACCCACCCCCCAGGCCCTATCTAAACCCCCCCTTACCTTTGTTGGCAGATTTACGCCTGCTAAAAGCAGATGTAAATCTGCGTGCGCCAGCGGCCTGCTGGCGCGCCATCATCCGACCCGGGGGCTGGTCCGGAGGCCTCGACCACGCCCCCGGGCCGGTGCCACGCCCACCGGGCCTGCCCCCGAAACGCCGCGGCACGCCCCCAAAATGCCATGTCGTTTCGGGAACGCCCCCTACACGCCCCCTCCCCGCCCCTTTTACGAAGCCCCGGGACTTACGCGCATCCCGGGGCTCTGCACGCGCAGGCAGCCTATGCAAAATAGGCACGTTGGCGCGCGAGGGCCCTGCGTGCGTAAATCCAGCCGGATTTATGTGCGCAGGGCATTTAAAATCCGCCCCTACGGGTTTTTCCGATAGACACAAAATGGGAGAAAAACCTTAATGAATCTGGCCCTAAGAGAAACTTAGAGGAGCCAGCCACTAATTTAAAAAAGAATAGCTAATGAAAGTATTATAAAAGCAGAACTAGTGTTTTCATGAGCAAATTGAGAGGCACAATAGGTTTTGACTGAAATGGATTCCTGGTTCCCTATGCCAAGATAAGAGGACAGTTAATTGTAAAGACCTGGAGAGGAGCACGGTATTATTTTATCTGTTCTTAGTGGAAGGGTGGAGGTTTGTACAAGTGAATGTGTGCTGTACCACTTTAAATAATATTCAAGATAGGGAATGTTTTCTTTTATTTTGCCTATCTAGCAAACCACTTTAATTAGCTTGTGGAAGATCCTCAGTACCAGGGAGTTAGTTCCTCTTATTAATTTTGTATAGTCAGGAAATAGATCATTCGAGAAGAGCTTCCATCTAGAGTTTCCATCTAGAGCTTCCTCAGCTACAGAAACCACCACACTCGAGTGTCTGTCTGAATGCAGGACCAGAGATAAGTGTGCATACCAACACCCCAGACTCACACGAGGTTTGGCTAGACTAGCGCCATTTACTGAGCTCAGTAGTAAAGCAGCAGAAAAGTCAAAAGAAATATACGCAAAGATACTTATCTGAAGGGACTCTGTCTGTGAAGAGCCTTCAAAGAAAAAAAAACAATACAAAGAATCAGTTTCTTAATCAGTTTGAAAGTACACACGGTTAGAGTAAAGCAAGGAGGTATTCAGGGACAGTATTTATCTGATTCTTAGCTGGACATGGTATAAGGCTCTATAAGAAAAGCACATCAGTATTATTAATAGTGGTTCCAAGTATTTTGCATTAAAGAAAAAATGTGATATGGTTAAAAATGTTTGAATTGTTATTAAGCCTCTATTAAAGAATATGAAAGCATCTTTTCCAGACGTGTTTGCAAAGAAATACTATTTGAAAGATTACAAGTCTTTACTGTATGTTTTATTGCTAATCTGTTCTTTTTTAAAAATTGTGTTTTATTTATTCCATTAAACTGTTACTACAGGAATTGTTTATTGCAGAGTATTGGTTGATCAACCCCTCCCTTAACGGACATTTCCTAAATGTTATCAGTTTTCCCTCCCTATCCCCCAGGAGCCAGACTGGCCTCACAAAGCCCAGCAAGAGGTGCCCCCTCAAGGGAACATCGTGAGTCCTTACCTACCATCACACCCCCACCCAACTGCGAGGGACTCCATCTTGAGGCGGTTGTCACATATGTAAACCCCTGAGAGGGATGGATCATCTTTAAATAATTGCTTGTCTACTTGATTTCTATTCCACTTTTCAGCACACCTGCCTTGGTCTCGGCATCCAAAATATCTAGAATGTGCTAATGCCACAAGAGACACATCCTAAGAGGACAGCAACTCTTCTATGTTGGCCACAAGAAATGGCAGCCATGTGGGAAAACAAGGGCCTCGAATCTGAAAAGACCTGAAAGATCACGCCTCTGTCTGGAAGGTGATTAATCTGATAGCCTGTCTCCCCTGGAGTCCTCAGCCTATGTGCTTTGAGGCTGGCCACATCTAGGATAAGGACTGTAACCGTAAGGATGCTCTCTATCAGAACAAACTACTCTGAAGATTTTACATGTACTACTTACTTATGGCAGGACAATCTAACTCACCCTGAGCTGGACAGGCAAAGGTCCTTGCTGTGCCTTGACATACCAATATTTCCCAAAGGCTCTCTGTGACATGTCAGGGAAGGTTAATAGTTTGTAAGATAGCTTTGGCTTGGGTTCTATAAGATGAACTTTTCCTAATGTCACACGTGCATGCTGTTACTGTCATCACAAAATAAACTAAGATCTAGGCAGTGTTTAGGCGATACTTCATTACCATTGTTCCTCCAGCATCCCCAGCAAAGAGGTGTGGGGATGAAAGATACAGTACCTGTACCACCTGCATGGGTTTGCAGCTGGGATGCATGCAGCTAAGGAAGGGAAGGCCACTGTTGCAACCTGCAACTCCCTTAGGGCATTGTGTGGCTGCTGCGAAGCGGGGGATGAGCCTCAAGAGCAGTGACTGATGGCCGTCTGAGCCACTATTTTGTTGGAGACCTCCTCCTGCTACTGCAGACATCACAGCTGGCTATCAGGACAATTGGAGGAGAGTGGGGGATTTGGAAGCTCCAACTTGGGATTTGGCAACCCTGTTGCAGGGAGTGGGGTGCGGGGTTATGGGTTGTGCATTGCTGGGTCATCCACTCTTCTCAGTGCGAAAGAGGCCCCCAGTTGCCTCCCATCCTGCTGTGTGCACGCAGCTCTTTTTCTGCTTCCTTCTTTTTAGGTTTACTGCTGAAGTATTTCATGAGGTGAACCACGGCTGGGGCTAGGGGGAGCTGCCACCCTAGTGGGTTGAACTGGGAACGCCTGAACTCTTTAAAAAGCAAAGGTCTAGACGATGCGGAATGGCAGGCCCTAAGAGCGTACGTTCGCCAATCAGTGCTGGCATGCCTCGTATGGCTTTTAATGCTGCAGCCAGATGGGCTGACATTTCTGTCCCCATGTCAAGTTCCCAGATTTGGCATGTCCATGTTTTGTGTAATTAAGATCCTGCTCCTTTGCATGGCCGAGAGGTCTAAGGCACTAGATTAAGGGTCCAATTTCTTTGGGGGCATGGGTTTGAATGCCACTGTCTCTCGGTTAAGGGAGTTTTCATTTAAAATCCTTGATTTTGCTGCATCGGTCAGTGCCAACTGCAAGCACAAAAAAAAAAAAAAGAAAAAATATGTCAGCAAACTGGAGATAATCTCACAAGAGAGAGATGTGGACATTCTGCGCCAATAGCCATATAATGGCAGCCATGGGATGGGTCCAAATTGGGCATCCAAATGGCAGATGAAATTTAATGTGGATAAGTGCAAGGTGATGCATATAGGGAAAAATAACCCATGCTATAATTACACAATGTTGGGTTCCATATTAGGTGCTACAACCTAAGAAAGAGATCTAGGTGTCATAGTGGATAACATACTGAAATCGTCGGTGCAGTGTGCTGCGGCAGTCAAAAAAGCAAACAGAATGTTGGGAATTATTAGAAAAGGAATGGTGAATAAAACGGAAAATGTCATAATGCCTCTGTATTGCTCCATGGTGAGACCGCTCCTTGAATACTGTGTATAATTCTGGTCGCCGCATCTCAAAAAAGATATAATTGCGATGGAGAAGGTACAGAGAAGGGCTACCAAAATGATAAGGGGAATGGAACAACTCCCCTATGAGGAAAGACTAAAGAGGTTAGGACTTTTCAGCTTGGAGAAGAGACGACTGAGGGGGGATATGATAGAGGTGTTTAAAATCATGAGAGGTCTAGAACGGGTAGATGTGAATCGGTTATTTATTCTTTCGGATAGTAGAAAGACTAGGGGGCACTCCATGAAGTTAGCATGGGGCACATTTAAAACTAATCGGAGAAAGTTCTTTTTTACTCAACGCACAATTAAACTCTGGAATTTGTTGCCAGAGAATGTGGTTAGTGCAGTTAGTATAGCTGTTTTTAAAAAAGGATTGGATAAGTTCTTGGAGGAGAAGTCCATTACCTGCTATTAAGTTCACTTAGAGAATAGCCACTGCCATTAGCAATAGTTACATGGAATAGACTTAGTTTTTGGGTACTTGCCAGGTTCTTATGGCCTGGATTGGCCACTGTTGGAAACAGGATGCTGGGCTTGATGGACCTTTGGTCTGACCCAGTATGGCATTTTCTTAGGTTCTTATGTTCTTATGCAGGGCGGATTCCTCTGCTGGCAGACTCGAAGGGCTCGGGGCAGTTGCAACAAGATTTGGGCCCCCAGGATGATTGACAAGGATGTAGGTCTTGGCATTTTTATGGGATACACAGCTATCCATTGACAGGGAGCTGCTGGCTTTAAGCTGTGACGGCACGCAGTGCCCTTATTGGCATGGGAAATGATGGTGCTTCTGATTTGTTTTGCGGCCACAGGGTTCGCATGTGAATAAAGTGAAATGAGACAGACATTTGGATATTTAGGGAAACCAGTGGCCAGCAACAAAGTGGGAGGTGATATTTCCTTGTATTAAGCACTCAGAGAGGTCCATTTGCAACACTGGTGTAAAAGTGCATTAACATTTATCTGTATGGCCATTGGATGTCAAGGGCAGTGACATAATGTATGATGGTGGTGAAAGACAAAATGGCCCATTCAGTCATCCTAGCTAGTAGTTTATGGTTGTAATTCAGGTACGGCAAGCATGATTTTCTGGACGGGGGGGGGGCTTTCACTGATTCTTGTACTTCTGTGACCACATGGTCAATAGATAGGGGGTCTGCTATTATAGCTCCTGCATGGCTTATGTTGTAAGGCCAAAGCAGCCATTAAAAAAAAAAAAAATATGCAGCAATCATATTTCAATCGCATGAATGCTAGTTTCCTTAGAAATCTGTCCAAACAAGACCATAGAAGCCCACAAATTCATTACCCTTAGCCAGTGATATACGTGTGTGTTCTCTCCTTAAGACTCAGGCCTAAGCCTGTGGGTGTCCTAAAATCGCCCCAAATAACTTTCTTTCACCTATTACTTATTTGTTTTGCACTGTGCTGACAGTGTCCCACCACCAAACTCTCTGAAACAATTTACATAGTAACACAGTAATAATTACAGAAAAAAAACAATTGGTCCATCCAGTCTGCCCAGCACATTTCTAATGATAGTAACTGCCTCTCCATACAGATTACTCTCAAGGCTTATGTTAAACGGTAGTAATATTTACATTCAAAATTGAGCAACTGAGAAACCCTTAACAAAATTACTGCTAGCAATAGTTTGGGGATGAACTACATTCTTTTCTAATTCAGACAATGCTGATTGTACATGATTTTCTTTTGCACTTTGCTTTTGTTATAGTCATGCAGGTAACCATGCTGGTGTCTGTTGAAGCATCCATTTGTTGGCAGCTTGTCCTGCTAGCTAATGTCCTTATTAATATTCCTCTAAAGTTATTATGATATAATTTGTAAAAGCATATAATAGTGTGCTTGGCAATTCTTAAAGGTGCCTTAGAATGACCTCAAGTGTGCAGGACAAGCGCAAGAAAAGGGTGGCTGACATCATAGTGAAAAGCATGCATACACCATGATGAGTATGTCATCTGCCAACCTTACTAAAGGGCTTTACTAACTGTGGTGGGGTGCCACAATTAGCCAGTGCTCTAGGGCCTCATTTACCAAGGAGTTACTGTGTGTGATAGGCCTGTTTTAGTATGATGCAGAGAGAGAGAGAGAGAGAATTGCCATAGTGTCTCCTCCCTAGACAGGTATTTGTATCCCTATGGGAGGCCCACCTAGTAACTTGAGGTGAGGTTTAAGTATTAGTGTAGGGGGTTAGGGGCCACTTTGACATTCAACGTGAGACGTACGAACAGAACAGTGGTCTCTTGTGAAGATTTGATGACCTACGGAGTGAGGAAACTCACTCCAAGAAGTGATTTGTGCAATGTTCTCTCCACCTAGCTTGTTGTTACCCAGGTAGAGAGTCCATCAAGCTAGGTTGAGAGAACATTGCACAAATCTCATCTTGGAGCACAAGCCCCGGGATGTGTGTATGTCCCAGGGCTTCGAAAAAGGGGCGGGAAGAGAGTGGGTCCAGGGGCATGGCGATGGTCCGGGAGCGGGTCTGGAGGCATGGCGGTGGTCCGGGAGCAGGTCCGGGGGCTGTCCCGAGGCCTTATTCGTGCGGCCGTGCCAGAGGTTTGCACGCCTGCAGCCGGCCAGCATGCGCAAGATATGCCTGCTTCGGGCAGGTGTAAGAAATAAAATAAGGTAGGAGGGGGGGATTTAGGTAGGGCTAGGGGGTGCGTTAAATAGGGGAAGGAAGGGGAAGGTGGGGGGGTGGTGGAAAAGTAGTGTGTAGGTGAGAGGAGGCAGTCATCTGCACCTAAAATTGTTGTGGGACACACTATGTGGAACTGGAATGTATTAAAAATGGAAAAAGGAATATCATTATTTTATAGCAATCAATATACACACAGTGAAGTGCTGCCATTTTTAAATAGTCGTTCACTGTGTAGACCCAATTATTACCAGTTTTATACTGGTTGTTGATGAGTCAGATGATTTATTGTTAGATTTAGATACAACATTATTTTATTTTAGTTTGTATGGGGATTGTTTTGAAGAGTTTTATTAAAGCACTTTGGGAGTTTTTGAAGGGTTGTATTAAAGTAATGTAGTTTCTACTTATATCATAGTATCACTGTGGATACGATTATTACCATTTTTATACTGGTTATTGAGTCAGATAATTTATTGTTAGATTTAGCTATATTTTTATATGTTTGTGTGTATGCATGTGGAAAAAATGTACACTTATAGGTCATAGAATATGGTATTTTTTACGAAAAACATTCATTTAAAAAGATGTTTTGATACATTGTATAGGATAATACACATTTGATTTAAATAAAAATGTTGTGATACATTGTATAGGTAAATATGTGTGAGAAATAATATATTCATTGTGATATATAGAAGTGGGTCCCTATATGATTACAGTATCATTTGTAAACACACAAAAAAAATTCCCACACTGACATTTGGATATTTTTTATTTCATTTTGTTTTACACAAACCCAGTTTGATCATTCCTTGATTGTAATTCCAAGAGCTACCTTCTCCAAGGGAGAATATAGGCTTATAACATTACAGCTGTCCTCAGCTATCTTGAACATTCATATTTGCTTAAATTGTTTTTCCTTTCTTTTCCTTTCTCATATTTGCTTAAATTGTTTTTCCTTTCTTTTTGGATAGGTTCTCCTTTAAGCTGGTGGGCTTTTATTGATATACTAGCCGTTAAGCCTGTAACAACGGGCTACATTTAAAAAAAAAATTTCGGTCCATTTCCTTCCCACTCCTTCCCCCTCCCTCCCTCTCACCTCCCCCCTCCACTCACCTCACTCTCTCCTCCCTCCCTCTCACCTCCCCCCTTTATTCTCCCTCCTCTAGTCTCCCTCCCTCTCACCTTCCCCCCTCCCCCTCCCCTCAGCTCACTCTCTCCTTCCTCCCCCCTCCCCTCACCCTCTACTCACTCCCCTCACCCTCTCCTCACTCCCCCCCTCCCCTCACCCTCTCCTCCCTCCCCCCTCCCCTCAGCTCACTATCCCCCCTCCCCTCACTCTCCTCCCTCCCCCCTCCCCTCAGCTCACTCTCCTCCCTCCCCTCACTCCCCCTCTCTCAATCCCCTCCCCTTTTAGCTCAGCCACAACCGGCAGATGGGGGGTGTCCCTCCCTCCCTCGCGCACGTTACCGCCGCCACTCCTGCTCGTCGCCGCCACCGCTGCTGCTACTGCTCCTCCCGTTCCTGCTCCTCATCGCCGCCGCCTCCGCTCCTGCTCCTAAGGACCCAGCGCCATTTTTTTTTCGGGCACGCTCCGCTCTGACCGACGTGCTCACCCGCGCATGCGCGGTAGAGCTGCTCTCTACTGCACATTTGCGGGCCGTTGGTCAGAGCCCATTTATAAGGTAGATTAGACATCGATTTCTAGAACTGTATTGTTTAAATTTTTATTTACTGTCTATGAATTGATCTTTACAAGGTTTTTTCTTGGTTGTAAAATAAAAAATTCTAAACATTAAAAATAATAAAAAAGAAATGACCCCCCCCCCTCCTGGGACCACAGACAATTAAAACCTGAAACAGCCCTCCCCCAGAGTCTTCTCCTATCCTCCCTAGAGTCCTCTTATTTCATCTGTGGTGTCTCCTTATTCAAAATGATTAGGAAAATTCTCCAATAGATTACATTTTGAAAATGCTGTCAGTCAGCTCTGAGGCTGATGCAATTTTGTTCTATAGCCATATATCATGTGGCTGTGCAGAAAAATGACACTGGCCTCAGAGCTGCTCAGCATCATTTTGGAAATGGAATCTGATTGGGCAGGAGTAACTGGAGATTGCTACTGCCCCTTTTCAAATCTGGAGATGCCATGGATGGGGTAAGAAGACTTCAGGGAGGGTGGGGTTAATTTTTTTTTAATGTCCCCAGTTCTGGAATTTTTCAGCAGTTTTAAAAAATGAAACAAACATTTTCTATGCACATCCTTAATAACGTTTAGAAAAATTTGGGTGGACTAACTTTTTTTTAATACAGCTGGTTCTGTACACCTACTTTACTCTTTAGACATGCTAACATCAAACAAATTTGGGTCTGATTCATCAAGGCATTTTCCCATTGATACAGAATGGGAGAAAAGCCTTAGTGAATCAGGCAGAAAGTTTTTAAAGAGCTTATTATGTGCGTTTCACATTTGGGATTCTGAGAGTATCTCATTTCCAGGAACCTAAAATGTAATAGGTTAACGAGAAGGAGGAGTCTGAGTACCAAAAGGGAGGAGGAGAGAGTGGCATGAGTGGGAGGACATTAGGAGAGGATGGGTGGACAGTACTTCATTTCAGGGGAGTGAGCAGTATGTTAGTGCAGGGCGGTGGGTGGTGCCTGTCAGTGTGAGTGGTGGTGGAGGGAAGAGGGTTGGGCTTAGACCCAAACATAAAAACATGATGGCAGAAAAAGACCACATGGCCCATCCAGCCTGCCCATCCATCCGATTAATTTAGCCTTACAATTCTCATCACTTCCTTAGAGATCACCTGCATTTATTACATGCTTTCTTAAATTCAAATACTGTTTTTGTCTCAACCATCTCCTTCGGGAGGATGTTCCATTAATCCACCACCCTCTCTGTAAAGAAATATTTCTCAAGATTGCTCCCTTTCTCCTTCATCCCGTGACTTCTTATTCTAGAGCCTCTTTTCCACTGAAAGAGGCTCGCCTCCTGTGCATGGAAACCTTTGAGATATTTACATTTCTCTATCATATCGACCTTATCTCGCCTATCCTCTAGGGTGTGAGTGTTTACATCTTTAAGTCTAACTCTATATACTTTAAAATGAAGATCACTGACCATTTTAGTAGCCACCCTCTGGACCGACTCCATCCTGTTCATATCATTTTGAAGGGCAGTTTTACAGTGCAGGGAGGTGGTGGGTGAGAAAAGGAAAAAAATGGAAGTTTAATGAGAGGGTGGGCACTGTGTCATTGTGGTGGGTGGTGGGAGACTGGAGACTGGTGACAGGGGAGAAGGGAGAAAGCAGCAGAATGCATCTCTTCCATTCTTCTCTCAGTTCTCTTTTTCCTGGGAGCTGCCATGTGCAAGGGGAATTTAGTTGGAACCAGGGTGGTTATATAGATTTTAATTCTTATTGCTACTGGACCCCACCCCTGATTTCACCCTCTGAGAAGACTTTATCTGCCTCAATTTAATATATGGGAATAAAGGTTAACAAAAAATGCAAAAAATATAGATTCTGTTTTGACTCAAGGAAGTTAGTCTTAGCATCTGAATGCTAGCCAAGAAATGCATTAAGTTAGTCCAGTAATAGTATTACCTTATATTGTTTTTATTTGTTGACCTTTATATCTGTACTGTATTTAAGTGGACTACATAGTTCCTGTCATTGAAATTGGATCACTTAGAATTATTATCAGATCTATTTGCAGTTGGATAATGAATGCACAGAAATAGAATGTTCATAAGTGCCAAGTCAACCAATTCCTGGAGGGAGATATTAAACCAGTCCAGGTTTTGACAAACCCCATACTGATGCATTCTGGTGCTTGCAGGGCTGATTTTAATAGGAGAAACAGAGACTAAAAATACCAGAATGCACTGAGATGCAAGTTCAAAAAACCAAGATTGGTCTAAAATGTCCTGTAGGAACTGGCAGGTCCACATTTCTTTTCAGTTGTTGTTCCAGATCCTCAACAATCCATTGAGCTGTGACCTGAAGTCTCCATTTTCTGATTTTTATAAAGATTGCTGTGAAACAGAACTTGAAATACCACGACTGGCACAGCCTGAAACCAGGTGCTTACCATTGAGTTGTTCCTTCCCCTGGTAGTGATTCTGTGTTATAAAAATAAATAAACAGACGCACACATGTGCGTTTGTCAGCCTGTGTTCAGGGATGCATCCGTTTTACAATATATGCACATATATGCACATATGTTATAAAGCAGCCTGAATGCGCATACATGTGTGCACAATTTTAAATGGACGTTTGCATGTACACACAAATCCCATATCTACTGTGTTAGTAGGGACATTTAACAAGGCACACATGATGACGCCGTTTGCCATTTTCCCAGTTCGTTCCCAGTTTGCCCAGTTTAGGGATACAACTTGCAACTCCCCCATAGCCTCCCTTCCCCCCCTGTTTGCGCCGACCCTTAAAACCCCACTCCTTACCCTCCTCTATGCATGTGCACAATGTCTTCCATGTGTCGCTTTTGAAGCCTCTCATCCTCTCCAGGTACCATCCCTGAGCTCCCGAAGCTGCAGATCCTTCAGTGCCAGGAGATACCACCTACCAAGTCCGGGAGGTTCTAGATGTCAGATTTCATCAACACCGCTGGGAGTACCTCATCGCCTGGGAGGGCTGTGGCTCTGAGGACAACACATGGGAGCCAGCCCGCAACATCCTTGATAAGGACTTACTGAAGGCCTTCCATCAAGACCACCCAGGTAAACCCGGGCCTGCTAAAAGGGGGCATAAGAGGGGAGGTACTGTTGCGGTCCCAGTCGCGGCAGTCGTGACTGAGCCCTTACCTCTTTGGTCCCGGCCCATCTCCGAGGGTCTGCGGCCTGTTTCACGGCATCCCCGTGGGGGGGACGCCACCGAGAAGCCCTGCCTGGATGCCTTCTCCCTAGGTGCGCGCGCGCTTATGAAAGCCATTTCCCGCCACTGAAGGCTCCGCCCTATCCACAACGTCAGACACCGCGGCCTATGTAAGGCCGCCGCAGAGCCCAGGACTTTGCCTTGCAACGGGGTTCCTTGCGGTTCTCTGTTGCGCCGTGCCCCGGAGTGTGCTATTGCTTTAGCAACTGCTTGAGACTTGTTTCACTCCGTGCCCAAGTCTTGCTTCTGTCTGGCTTGCTTGTAGTAACCTGTTCTGCTTCAGTTCCAGTTTGGTTCCAGTAGCCAGTCCTGCTTCAGCCCCTGTCTGGTTCCAGTAGCCAGTCCTGCTTCAGCTCCTGTCTGGTTCCACTAGCCCGTCCTGCTTCAGCTTCTGCTTGCTCCAGTTCCAGCCTGCTTCAGTACCTGCCTGACTCCTGATCCCTGCCTGCGTGCTCTAGCTTCCGTGATCTTCTAAGCCCCAGCGGCCGGGCTCCTATGGGCTCCTCCTGGGGGAGTACCGGCTTCCAGGGTGAAACTCACGTCCACCTCCTGCCTGGTATCTGCCTCCCAACCTGTCACTCATTAGAGACTATAGTTCACCTCTCCCCAGTCTCTCACTGGTCGGCCCAAGGGTCCACTAAACAGTTCACTCACAACAAGAAGGGAAGGAGTTGAAACAAGATTGTACACAACAAGAAGAAATTATTCTACTCTTTAATAAGCCTTCCTCTGTAGGCAACTGAAGAAGAGGGGCTGAACATTGTCTCTGTGTCTTGCTGGTAGTGCATACCTACAGAAAATTTCATAGTGGTACTCCATACATGACCATACCTGCTTATTTGCAGCACTGGTTGGATCAGACAAAAGGATACAAGCATTTCTGTTTAATTGTTCAAGGCTATTTCTTCAGAAATCTAAACAAGAAGTTCAACACAGAACTAATGGAGCCTGCTTTCTGGGATGCATGTCCATGTGTGTATCCATACATAAATGTGGAACCCACCATCACCACATATACGCACACTCAAAAGAAACCCATCATGATCCTCTTGGATCTCTTGATCCACTTCCACATCTTGAAAAATTGGTGTGGATAGAATACCAAACACAAATGTTATGGGGGCATGGAGACACACACACACACAGTAATCTCATAAGACTGTTTCCTTCTTCAGAAAGCAGGGTCAAAACATCCTATTTGTGATCTGAGAACTGAAACATTTAAAGGCAAGTGATTCCTCTGAAAAGAATTATGTGGTGGCCTGGAGAATCTCAGTTGCCCTCCCTTCAGGAACAAAACGTAGACATGGAACTTGAGGGCTCAGAGAACTGTATCATGTCAGCCTTTATTTCCTGGAGGGAAGGGAGACTGGGAGAGATTCCTTTCAGGGGTATTGAAAATATATTTGATTTTCAGGGTAAATGTTCAACAAGGTGCCTAACTGACAAAATACATGCTTGCTTTTCAGGACACACAAACCAACTTTCTCACGCTTATAATCATATTACTTCGCTTATATATATCTTGTACAGTAATTCCCATCATGTTTCCCCCCCCTTACCACCCCCCAGTTCTCTAATCAGTTTCATTGTAAAGCCCTGTTGGCCAGTTTTATGTTACATGGAAACCAATGTGATGTTTGCTAAACGAACGTCGGCATACAAAAATTTAAAACAAATAAATAAACAAACAAACAAACAAACAAACAAATAAATAAATAAATAAATAAACTTGATGTTAAACACAAAGGGGCGGATTTTAAGAGCCCTGCTCGCCTAAATCCGCCTAAATCCGGGCGGATTTAGGCAAGCAGGGCCCTGCACGCCGGTGGGCCTATTTTACATAGGCCTACCGGCGCGCGCAGAGCCCCGGGACTCGCGTAAGTCCCGGGGTTTGGCGAGGGGGCGTGTCGGGGGTGGGCCCGGTCGGCGCGGCGTTTTGGGGGCGTGTCGGCAGCGTTCTGGGGGCGGGCCTGGGGGCGTGGTTACGGCCCGGGGCGGTCCGGGGGCGTGGCCGCACCCTCCGTACCCGCCCCCAGGTCACGTCCCGGCGCGCAAGCGGCCCGCTGGCATGCGGGGATTTACGTCTCCCTCCGGGAGGCGAAAATCCCCCGACAAAGGTAAGGGGGGGGTTTAGACAGGGCCGGGCGGGTGGGTTAGGTAGGGGAAGGGAGGGGAAGGTGAGGGGAGGGCAAAAGAAAGTTCCCTCCGAGGCCGCTCCGATTTCGGAGCGGCCTCGGAAGGAACGGGGGTAGGCTGCGCGGCTCGGCGCGCGCCGGCTATACAGAATCGATAGCCTTGCGCGCGCCGATCCAGGATTTTAGCGGATACGTGCGGCTACGCGCGTATCTACTAAAATCCCGCGTACTTTTGCTTGCGCCTGATGCGCCAGCAAAAGTACACGAACGTGCCGTGTTTGAAAATCTACCCCAAAGTACCTGCACAGTTTGTGTTTGAATATTGGGTTGTTATGTGTATAAAATGCATATGTATTTTTTTTTAGGTAATTTCAAATGAAGACAAAGTATGTGTGTTGGTTATGTATGCATGTTTAATAAAATGTAAATGTATGTCCTGTATTTCAGCTATGTCCCCAGAATGTGTCTTTCTATTGTGGCTAAAAGTATACGTGTTGTGAAAGTACTGAGAAATAAACCATCTCTTCATTCACAAACAAGTCTGGTTTATTTTAAAATAAAACCCATCATTATAATGGGGATAACTATGATCTTGCAATATATCTGACCCCCCCCTTGCTTCCCTACCCCGATGGTCTGTGGAGCTAGTAAATCACAATAGAAAAGTAGTACAGGAGGGGAGGCTCATCTGAAATTTGATCAGTGAGTCACAATCTCTAAATGAAATGTTTCCAATTTCACATTCCATGGAAATCCTGTGCAAATTACCACTTTTTGTTATATCCATGCAATTTTCCCCTCAAGGCTGTTTTATGCATGATCAGCATACCTGACTTCTACAATTTTAGAGCACTTTCCTGTAGGAAGCAATTCTCAATGCTGAGTAATTCTCATAATGCTGGGAGGGAATTATAGACAGAGAAAAAAAAAGGTTATGGTATTTCTCCCTGATACTGTGAAGACAACAGCAGCAACTTACAGTAGTTAGTAACTCAGTGTGACGGTCAGGCATTCAATAATACCTTGACCTAAAAGATATCTATAATGGGCTCAAACATGAGAAGCATCCATTTCAGAGACACATTAATTGGAACACTCCTTGCTTTTTTCAGGCTGTAGGTGCCAGTGGTGACTGGTGAGTACCCATACCTTTTCCTCCGTCTTTTTGGATTGCTCTGTTGTCTCCAAAAAACATGCATCTGGCGCAGTCTTCACTCCCCTTCCCTGTGTATTCTCGTCTGCATGGAAAAGTGACTTGGGGAAGAGAAACTGCTTCCTGGGCAGGGAAGTGGGAGAAGAGAAGATTACAGCTACAAGGCACTGGGGGAAAGAGAGAGGAAATTCAGCCTGTCTTCTAGGAGAAGGGAGATAAGAGAGAATCCCAAGTCGGGGAGGGGAGAGGGGGAAAACAAAGTAGATGGGCAGCAGTGGGGACGTTTTATGTTATGGCTGCTGAGCCCTCATTTTTGTTCTTTTGTATGTGGGAGGGTGTATATGCACATTTTGGGGATGCTAAACCCCATCCCCCATCATTGTCAGAAGGGGGTATTATGTTAGGGTAAATATTTACAGGCAACAAAAATAGAAAAAAAAAAGCCTTTTATTTTTGGTTTAGTAATTCAAGCATGTCAGCTTTGGGAATGTGAATTTGCAGTGTTTCTAATATCTTAATAGTTTATACAGTATGGAAGGAAATGCATTTATTATTATTACTATTATTATTTATTAAGGTTGTGCAGATAAAATACAAAGAATGAATCCATTTTCTTTTCATTTGAGGACCCCCAAAATGAATGGAATGGGTCCCACAAATTTAAAAAAATGTCATTTCATTTGTTTATGTTTTCCATTTAAGTCTATGGCTGTACATGTTACGAAGACCGGCCACAGATGCCGTGGCCGGTTCTTCTCACCTCCTTCCTACACTCCTGGCGACCTCCGTCGGTCGTGTGGCACGGCGGGGACGCCGTGGCTGTCCACCTCCGGGCCCGATCACGCGGCTCATCTGCCGCCGCCGAAGTTCCTTCCTGCTGGTGACTTCCCTAGTGCATGCGCGTGCCTCTCCCCGAGATTTAAAGGGGGCCATGGTGCGCTAGGGTAGCTGGGCCGTCCCAGATGACATCATCTTCACGGGCCCACTTAAGGCAAGCTCTGACGACCAGAGCTTGCCTTTGCAACTGGCTTCCTCCATAGGTTGTCTGGGCTCCCTGCTAATTGTAGACTTCTGGATCTCTTTCCTATTGACTGCTGTTTGATCTCGACCCCTGCCTGTCCTCAACCAAGCCTGCTCGCTGCCTGCCTTCTGACTCCAGTCCGTTCCTCGACCAAGCCTGCTCGCTGCCTGCCTCCAACTCCAGTCTGTTCCTTGACCTGCCTGTCTGTCTGCCGCCTGCCTCCTGACCTCGGCCTGCCTGTGACCTCGTCTGACCTTTGCCTTGTTGACCATTCCACGGACTGATCTCTTGACTCTGATCTTTGCTCGCCTGACCTTGTCCCTAGGTTCTGGCTCTGTTCCTTGCATTGTCATCACCTACGCTGTCCTGGCTCTCCTTCCTCCATCGGATCTCTAGCTTTGAACCTGACCGTGCTCTCTCTGTGTCTGTGGCCCAGTGCGAGACCCACCTATGTCCAAGCAGCCCAGGCCCCTATGGGCTCTTCCCGGGGGGACCTCGGGCTTCCAGTGGTGAAGCTTATCCTAGCCTCCGCCTCCTCCAGTGCTCCACCCCCTGGGGGCAGTTCCCTCCTGATCCCTATCAGAAGGTGTTCCTCCACTGCCCCAGGACAAGGGTCCACCTCCGAGTGTAACAGTATACTGCTGCACAAATAAACAACTGGTAACTATAGCAACCAGCTGTTGCCTATGTAACATCACAGACTCCTGGGAGCCAAGAAGAACAAGTTGTGAGGACACCAGGCAAAGGACAAATCACGGTGAAACATCTTTTAACTAAACTATAATTGCCATCTGATCAAGTGATCCTGACATCCTCCCACTGAAATGTCTGAGCATGTGAAGAAAAGTTTCCATTTCCTCTCTAGTAGTTGGTAGAGAAGGAACTGTTTTTTGAGTAATTCCCTGAGTTCATAAAAAGCTTTAAAAAGTTGATTTTGGCTATGGTAAAAAGCTATTTCTGATCACCTCTTCTGCATCTCTTTTTTCACTGTAAGAGAACGATGGTCAAACCTTGTTGCACTTTGCTGGTATTTCTGCCGCCCCATGAGAAGGCAGGGGGCTGGGACATTGCATCTTTCTGACAACTAACACCACTTTGAGAGTAGACTTTTAGGAATGTTTCCATGTTTGAAATAAAATGTTGAGCTTCTGAATAGAATTCTGTGAACATTTGATATTATCGGTGCATACCATCCCCTCTAGACTGTGTATGAGACAAACATTTTTGCATTTAGTAGTGTGGTACTGTGAGTGGTGGTACAGAATCAATAAATTTCTTTGTGATATTCAAACCTTTAGCAGCACTTCAAATTCTATCACGCCACTGAGAAGAAAAGGCAAAGGAGGGAATGGCAGCCTTGACAGGGGAAAACGATTTGCTGCAAAGCTAGCCTATTCTAGCAGTAGCAATAAAAAAAGGCAATCCTGTTTCTAAATTGAAAAGACGCATTTTAGCTGCAGAATGGGAGGAGTGGATTGCAGTTCAAGGCAGAAGCAATTGAAATTTGAAGACCATGTGCCTCTACCACCTGTTTCTCTCTCTTTTGTTTTGGAGCAGAGGTAAAAGGCAGAGGAACCATCCAAAGCTGGCAGTAGCAGGACAGGAGGATAAACTAGAGCAGCAGAAGTGCAACAGCCAAAGCCAGCAGCACACTGTTCTACATTGGTTACTGCTGCTGAAGCAATTATTCTGAAGAAGAACTTTGTGTGGGATTTCAAAAGTCATAAATTGAAGATCAAATAGCTAAAGCAACTGGCAAGAGAGACCTTTGGTGCACCCAAACAAAGGAAACTCCAGCAGAAATTTATGTGAAATGCTATCTCACACATCCCATGAAGGAGACAAATGTGTTGGCATATTCAGCACACAAGTTGGAAGTTTGGCAAGACCTAGTCAAGGTGCCTCAGCATGCTATTTGCTGCCCACCAACATGTGTGCCTGGTGTTGATCATCAACTACTTCTCAATCATCTTTTCGACATTGGTGTTCTCAATCAAGCCAAAAATTGGTTTAAGTCTTTCCTTGAGACAGAAAATATCAGATTTTATGGAACAATGACCTATCATGTCCTAGTCAGCTGGACTGTGGAGTTCCACAGGGCTCATTGTTGCTGCCCACATTATTTAACTTATACTTAGCTCTTCTACATAGAAACATAGAAATGACGGCAGAAGGAGACCAAATGGCCCATCTAGTCTGCCCCGCAAATTTTCTCTCTCATACTTATCTGTTTCTCTTAGCTCTTGGTTCTATTTCCCTTCCACCCCCACCTTTAATGTAGAGAGCAGTGATGGAGCTGCATCCAAGTGAAATATCTAGCTTGATTAGTTAGGGGTAGAAGCCGCCGCAATAAGCAATCTGCACCCATGTTTATTTGTTTTACCCAGACTGTTATACAGCCCTTATTGGTTGATTTTCTTCTCCCATGCCGTTGAAGCAGAGAGCTATGCTGGATATGCATCGAAAGTGAAGTATCAGGCACATTTGGTTTGGGGTAGTAACCGCCGTAACAAGCCAGCTACTCCCTGCTTTGCGAGTGCGAACCCTCTTTTCTGGATGTGTGAAGTATCAGTTTTTCTTCTCCCCTGCCGTTGAATCAGAGAACTATGCTGTATATGCATTGAAAGTGAAGTATCAGGCTTATTTGATTTGGGGTAGTAACCGCCGTAACAAGCCAGCTACTCCCCTCTTTGTGAGTGTGAATCCTTTTTTCCACATTTCCTCTTGCTGTTGAAGCTTAGAGCGATTTTGGAGTCACAGTAAGCCTGTGTATGTTTATTTAATAAGGGTATTGACTCCAGGCAGTAGCCGTCATTCTGGCGAGTCACCCACTCTTCATTGGCAGCCTCTTGACTTTATGGATCCACAGTGTTTATCCCATGCCCCTTTGAAGTCCTTCACAGTTCTGGTCTTCACCACATCCTCCGGAAGGGCATTCCAGGCATCCACCACCCTCTCCGTGAAGAAATACTTCCTGACATTGGTTCTGAATCTTCCTCCCTGGAGCTTCAAATCGTGACCCCTGGTTCTGCTGATTTTTTTCCTTCGGAAAAGGTTTGTCGTTGTCTTTTGATCATTAACACCTTTCAAGTATCTGAAAGTCTGTATCATATCACCTCTGCTCCTCCTTTCCTCCAGGGTGTACATATTTAGATTCTTCAATCTCTCCTCATACGTCATCCGATGAAGATCCTCCACCTTCCTGGTCGCCCTTCTCTGTACCGCCTCCATCTTGTCTTTGTCTTTTTGAAGGTACGGTCTCCAGAACTGAACACAGTACTCCAGGTGAGGCCTCACCAAGGACCTGTACAAGGGAATAATCACTTCCCTTTTCTTACTCGATATTCCTCTCTCTATGCAGCCCAGCATTCTTCTGGCTTTAGCTATCGCCTTGTCGCATTGTTTCGCCGACTTCAGATCATTAGACACCATCACCCCAAGGTCCCTCTCCTGCTCCGTGCACATCAGCCTTTCCCCCCCCATCGAATACAGTTCATTCGGATTTCCACTCCCCATATGCATGACTTTGCACTTCTTGGCATTGAATCTCAGCTGCCATATCTTTGACCACTCTTCCAGTTTCCTTAGATCCCGTCTCATTCTCTCCACTCCTTCCGGCGTGTCCACTCTGTTGCAGCTCTTAGTGTCATCCGCAAAAAGACAAACCTTACCTTCTATCCCGTCCGCAATGTCGCTCACAAAGATATTGAACAGGACCGGTCCCAAAACCGATCCTTGTGGTACACCGCTTAAAACCGCTCTCTCTTCAGAGAGAGTTCCATTTACCATCACACATTGTCTTCTGTCCGTCAACCAATTTGCAATCCAGGTCACCACCTCGGCACTCACTCCCAAGCTTCTCGTTTTATTCACCAGTCTCCTGTGCGGAACCGTATCAAAAGCTTTGCTGAAATCCAAGTAGATGACATCGAGCGCTCTTCCTTGATCCAATTCCTTGGTTACCCAGTCAAAAAAGTCAATCAGATTTGTCTGACAGGATCTTCCCCTGGTGAATCCATGTTGCCTCTGGTCCATTAATTCTCCTGACTGTAGATAGTTCACTATTCTCTCTTTCAACAGTGACTCCATTACTTTTCCCACCACCGAAGTGAGGCTGACCGGTCTGTAGTTGCCAGCCTCCTCCCTGTTCCCACTCTTGTGAAGCGGGACCACCACCGCTCTTCTCCAATCTCTTGGTACCACTCCTGTTTCTAGGGATCTATTGAACAGGTCACACAGCGGACCCGCCAGAACATCTCTGAGCTCCCTCAGTATCCTTGGATGAATCCCATCAGGCCCCATGGCTTTGTCCACTTTCAGGTTCTTTAGCTGTTCCCATACATTCTCTTCTGTAAAAGGATTTTCATCTATTCCTCTTCCCTCCAGTTTCTTGTTGTGTAAAGATGGTCCTTCTCCAGGGTCTTCTTTAGTGAACACAGAGCTGAAGTATTCGTTTAATATTTCTGCCATTTCTTCATCTCTCTCCATACATTGATCATTACCACCTTTCAATTTTACTATACCACTTTGGACCTTTCTCTTTTCGCTGATGTATCTGAAAAATGTTTTGTCACCATTTTTTATCTCCTTGGCAATCCTCTCTTCCGCTTGACTTTTTGCCAACTTGATTAATTTCTTTGTCTCCCTCAGTTGATACAAATATTCTTCTTTGTGTTCCTCCCTTTGGGAACTTTTATATTTCTTGTATGCTGTTCTTTTAGCTTTAATTTTGTCAGCCACCTCCTTTGAGAACCAGATAGGTTTCAATTTTCTTTTGCTTTTCTTTACATTTCTAACATATAGAGCAGTTGCCTTGGTGATTGCTCCTTTTAGATTGGTCCACTGCTGATCCACATCTCTTTCATTCTCCCATCCTTTTAGTTCTTCCTCCAGGTACTTCCCCATTTCCTCAAAGTCTGTGTTTTTGAACTGTAAAACTCGGGTCTTTGTGGTTCTTTTCCCTATTCTTTTAGTGATATTAAACCATATCATTTGATGATCACTGGTGCTGAGGTGGGTGCCCACCTGGACATTGGAGACATTATCTCCATTAGTGAGCACTAAGTCTAGAATAGCTCCTTCTCTCGTGGGTTCCAACACCATTTGTTTGAACAAAGATACTTGCATGGCATCCACTATCGCTCTGCTATTTTTAGATTCTGCAGATGGGATTTTCCAGTCTACATCTGGCATATTAAAGTCACCCACGATCACCACTTCTCCCTTCTTACCTATCTTATGGATGTCTTCAACCAGATCTCTGTCCAGCTCTTCCTTTTGGTTTGGAGGCCTGTAAACCACTCCAATATAAATGGATGGTCCGTCATCTTTTTTTAGGTCAACCCATAGTGCTTCTTCCTTGCCCCAACTTCCTTGCAGCTCAGATGCTTGGATGTTGTTTCTGACATAAAGAGCCACACCTCCCCCTTTTCTATCCACTCTGTCCTTCCTTAACAAGTTATAGCCTGGTATTGTTGTATCCCATTCATGAGATTCTGTGAACCATGTCTCTGTGATAGCAACAATGTCCAATTCTGCCTCTGTCATTAGGGCCTGTAGATCTGGGATTTTATTTCCCAAACTATGAGCATTTGTGGTCATAGCCTTCCAGGTACTCTCTTTAAGGTTATTGCTTTTCCTGGACTCCTTATGAGACTTTGGTTGAGATTTGTTATTCACTTCACTCATTCCTTTTGCGGTTGTGCCACTGTTGACAGAGTTATCTATCTGAATTAGATTTTTCTTTTGGTTATGGAACTTGAAATTCTGCATGCATTGTGTTTTTTTTTCTCATTTCTGGTAACACGTCAATGTTTTTCTCAAGAACTTCATTAGTTTTTAATATAGAGAAGGCTTTTTGTTCTTTTTGCATCTGGTACATTGTGTGTCTCCTTATCACAGGTCTAATTCTACCAGAGCCCACTGTAATCCTGGATTTTAAAGAATTTCTTAATGACCTGTTTGAGTGGGGGGGTGTACCTGTTGGCTGCCCATCTGTCAAGAATGGGTGACTGTGGGGCCTACCTGAGCCTAATGAATCTCCTTTTCTTGACTCTTGGTTTTTCTGTGATATTGGGGAATTAATTTCTGAGTAATGCAATGTGGGTGTAATACTTGTAATTGAAGCTAATTGAGCTTTAACCTCAGTCAGCTCCTTTTTCAATGTAGAGAGTTGTGCACAAATTGGGCAAGCTCTAAGTTTCCAGATGCTTTCCCTGAGAATACAGGCTCCACAGCAGTTACATTGGATAGTCCTCATTTTGGTAATATTTGATTTGTATTTCCTTGACCTATCAATGTACTAATTTATCTTGCTGCTAATGTTAAGTTAGGCAGTCTTTATTAGAAAACAAGCCCCAGGGGTGGGTGGGTAGAGGGGTAGGGTGAGAGGGAGTCAAACAGTTTAATCTGGGACAAGCTGGGTAAAGCAGGGCACTTCCTGGAGCAATAATAGTCCTCTATTAAATGATCTCTCAGTACTTATGTGCCAATGTTAAACAGATTATAAAGATAGCTCTACAATAAGAGAAATGCAGGTATGCTGAATCTAAAAGCAAACGAATTAGCAAAGAACCAGACCAAATATATACTCCAGCCTCTTCACTGACCACAATGGCTCTCCTTCTCACTAACTTTAATACAGAGAGCATGTGTTTTGCTTTCTATTTGTATGCTGACAACATTCAGGTCATAGCTAATTTAAACTTAAAAACTTGAACAGCAACAGAGATTACAAGATGGTTAAAAGCCTATGGACTCAAAGAAAACCCCAGTAAGTGAGGCATTATGGTTTGTTGTTAAGAATTTCTCTGAATGTATACTAATCTTACACCTAAAACTCTAATATTAGAAATGGACAAAAAAGTTATATTGAAAAAAATTATAGTTTATAATTTTCACATAAAAATACTCCCCAGAAAGGGTTACTTGTGCATAAAAAATTATTAAGGAATGGATTGATAGTTTCATATAAAATTAGCTGCCATTACCTGCCCAGATCATCGGTGCTGTGATGTTGGTAGTTAATGATTATACTTATATTTTATATTTCCTTTGTGGGTAGCATTTGTTATGTGAAAATTATAAATATAATTTTTTTCAAGATAACTTTTTGTCCTTTTCTAATATAAGAGTTTTAGGTGTAATATTAGCATACATTGGATTTTAGGTTTACACCTGTTTTGTGGTAAGATTAGATATTGGTCTATCACAAAGAATTACTCTGAGCCATTTCCTTCAACTGTATTGGATAGTAAACCCAATCAAGCAAAAGAGTCACCACACTAGGAGTCCAGTTAGATTCTTCCCTAAATTTTTCAGCACACATTTACCATTGAATTCAAACATCTTATTTCTCTTTCCTTTCATTCCACAATCAAGATCTTTTGTCAATCAACACGATCTGAAGACTCTTTCGCATTTGCTTACATTTAGCAGATTACATTACTGTAATACTATTTTTCATAGATTGTATTCTGTACAAATTAGAGGATTATAAATAGTTCAAAACACAGCAGCCAAATAAATTCTTGGGGGGAAAAAAACAAATAAACATGATTCTGTGTAATCATTTCTTCAACATCTTCACTGGTTGCCTATGACAGCATGTATTATTTTCAAAATTGGCTGTCGAATATTTAAAGCCTTCAGATGGGGTAAACCTCTTTATCTTGCAATGGTTTTCTGTCTTATAATCTAGGCCTGTCTAGGTTTTGTGATCTATGTTTTGGGTGTTATGATGCCTTTCTGCTATTTGTGATTGACAGCACTCTATGTTTTGGAGGTTATGACACCTTTATGCTGTTTGTGATTTACTGCATTCTGCATCTTATTTATTTATTTATTTATTTACTTATTTTTAACTTTTATATACCAATGTTCCTGATTAGGATACATATCGCACCGGTTTACATAGGAACTGAACTGTCGCCTTGGGGCGAGTACAAGGAACATGTATTACAAATAAATTATAATAAGTATAATCAAAAAAACATAGGGCTATACATGATATCACTTAAAAAACATAGGGCTATACATGATATCACTTCCGATAAAGGAACATGTAATACAAATAAATTATAATCTAGTATGATCAAAAACATAGGGCTATACATGATATCACTTCAAATACACTTTTGGTGAACGCAATAATTATGGGAAAACTGGAGTGATTGTGACACCTTTCTTCTATTTGCAGTTGACTACACTCCATGCCTTGGGGGTTATGAGACCTTTGTACAGTTTGTGATTATCATGCTTTAATGTGGACAAGTGCAAGGTGATGCACATAGGGAAAAATAATCCTTGCTGTAGTTACACGATGTTAGGTTCCATATTAGGAGCTACCACCCAGGAAAAAGATCTAGGCATCATAGTGGATAATACTTTAAAATCGCCAGCTCTGTGCTTCAGCAGTCAAAAAAGCAAACAGAATGTTAGGAATTATTAGGAACGGAATGTTTAATAAAATGTAAAATGTCATAATGCCTCTTTATCGCTTCATGGTGAGACCACTCCTTGAATACTGTGTAGAATTCTGGTTGCCGCATCTCAAAAAAGATATAGTTGTGATGGGGAAGGTACAGAGAAGGCCAACCAAAATGATAAAGGGGATGGAACAGCTCCCCTATGAGGAAAGGCTGAAGAGGTTAGGGCTGTTCAGCTTGGAGAAGAGATGGCTGAGGGGTGATATGTTAGAGGTCTTTAAGATCATGAGAGGTCTTGAATGAGTAGATGTGAATCAGTTATTTACACTTTCATATAATAGGACTAGGGGGCATTCCATGAAGTTAGCAAGTAGCACATTTAAGACTAATCAGAGAAAATTCTTTTTTACTCAATGCACAATTAAGCTCTGGAATTTGTTGCCAGAGGATGTGGTTAGTGCAGTTAGTGTAGCTGGGTTCAAAAAAGGTTTGGATAAGTTCTTGGACGAGAAGTCCATTAACTGCTATTAATCAAGTTTACTTAGGGAATAGCCGCTAGAGATCAGAATCGTTTCCGGTATCGCGTTCATAGAACTGCAGGAAATCTTCGTTTCCCGTGGTTCTGACCCAGCCACCCAGCCAGCACGCGCAACTTACTCACCCGCTAAGATGAAGTAATTTCTACAACAATAAAAATTCTAATAGGGGGGTTAGGGATCGGGGAGGAGAGGAGAGGAGAAAGGAAAAGGGAGGAAAATGAATAAGGAATTTCCCTCCCAGTCCACTCCTTAATTGGAGCAGACTGGGAGGGAACTGGTATTGGGCCGTTCGTGTTGCTGCTCATTTTTTAAAAATCCCCCACTTGTGCTTGCGAGTCGTGACCCACCCATACATGTGCATGCCAATATAAAATCGTGTGCGCATATGCATGCAGGTATCAAATTTTATAACATGCGCATGGTGACACGTGTATGTTATAAAATCGGCACATCTTTAAAAATCCACCTTCAAGCCTGATACTTTTGATGCAGCTCCATCATTGCTCTCTGCTTCCACAGTAAAGGTTAAGGGAAATTGGATTCAACAGGCATCCGAGGGCTCTGACCTTTAGGATTTGGGAAACTGCTAAGCATGAGGATAACCTGCACATAAGCTTGATGGGCAGACTGGGTAGATCAGTTGGTCCTTTTCAGCTGTCATTTCTATGTTTCTATGTTTCTAATACAACAAATATAAAAATACCTGAAAAATTTTGGGTATTCTTGTAGTGGTGCAATTTTGGCTCATTCTGTTTGGAACAAACTGAAAATAGCATCTTTCATTGTCTTTTTTTTACATTCATTTAAAATGAATGCACACCTGTAGCCCCTTCCCTCATCGATGCCATAGAGAAAGTACATCAGTACTGCTACAGACATATTTGAGGTATTTATTCTGACTTTACCCTGCAAATTAATAGTTATTTATTTATTATTTTTTATATACCGACGTTTGATCTGAGATATCACATCGGTTTACATTCCGGTTACTTCTTTCAGCCTCTAGAATGCTCAATTAATAGTCTTTCACTCCTAGTCCCAGATCCAATCTGCACATAAGAAAATCTATAGACCTTCCTATGGAGGTAATTTGAAAAGGAGTTACACATATAAATAAACACACTATCATAATTAAAAAAAAATGCACATAAAAGTGTACTTACAGGTGAATATCCTATGGACAATTCAATGGCATACATTGTAGCAACTTTCAAAAGCCCACTTACATGGGTAAAGTGTATTTACATTTGAAAAACCCAATTTTAAAGATGTAACTGTTTTTAAAATCACGCCCTTAGGTTTTTAATTTGATCATTAGGTAACTTATGTTAGTTTGTTAATGACCAGCTACAAGACTAAAATTAGTCAGTCACTATAATCAGGGTTAATAGTATAGCATTTAAATAAATAAATTAAATTAAATATTATACAAATTGCTAATTGACTCCTGTTTTGGAGATTTTCCTCATAACTGGGGAAGGGTTATCTAGTTAAAAGAAAAAAAAGCCTGGGGTGGGTAGGAGATGAGAGCAGTGGGTAGAAATAAAATTAGTGACTATTAGCTCAGAAAACCATATTCTCACCTTTTCAGATCAAGTGACTGGCCTTGGCAAACTCACAATTCTAATACAAATACTAACACACAATTAGCTCAAAGTCTATTGTCCCTAAACCCTCACAATTCCTAACAGTGACAAACAAATACTAAAACATACAAGCTCACAAAATTAGCTCAGATGTTATTCTCTCTAAACTCGCACAATTGTTAACAATGGCAAATAAATACTATTTATTTTAGCTCAAAGCCTATTATCGCTAAACTCTCACTACAAATACTAACTTATTCAAGCTCACAAAATTAACCAAGTCTATTTCTAAATACACACAATTCTTAATATTTTATTAAAATGTATCAATCTCTTTCACGCCAGAGCACTAAGTGATGTGTAGATCATAACAAACATAATTCAAAATCATTTAGATCAAATATTTCAACACATGACCATATATACTGATATGAAAACCATAGCAAGGAAATCTGCCCAGAGAGAAGGAAGCTAACTGTTCTCTTCTTACAAATAATCCTGTTTAAAAAGAAAAGTCTTTAACAATATTTTAAATGTCTTTAGACAATCTGATTGACCCATTACCTATGGAAATGAGTTCTATAGCATATGAGCTGTGACAGAAAAAATGCAGTGTCTTATTTCTACATGATGATGTTTCCTTGCAGAAGGATTATCCAATAGTCCTCTCTGAGAAGGTTCAGGGTTCGCTTTGGGTTGTAAATCTGTAAAAGGGCATAGCCTTGGAGTTTAACAACCTGAAAACTATCATGCCAACTTTATACTAGACTCACTGGGAAACTGAGACCCAGTGTAGGTCCATAAGTTTCGGAATAATGTGTTTCCTGCAATTTCTCCCTGATATTAGTTGAGTAGCTGAGTTCAATAATAACTGCAATGGTTTTAAGATGGATACAGGAAATCCAAGGAAATGGGATTGCAGAAATCAGTTAATGGTAACATTGATGCTTGTACCACTTCTCAGAAATCATAATTATCAAGCAGATACTTTATCCCACAAAGGACTTGTAATTTATAAAAATGGCTTGCATCATTGTTTTGATATGGGGACAGAAGGGCAGGTTTGAGTCTATCCACACTCCAAGACTTTTAATATAAGGGTGAATGGGAAATGTGATCTAATCAATGGTAACAGTAGAAAAATGTAACTTAGAAAGTGACTTTTGAATCAAAATGGAATCTGTTTTGACCATATTTAAGGCCAATTTGTTGTAGCATAACCATTTCTTGACATTTGACGAGCAAATCTGTAGGAGTTCAACTATGGTAGGCCATTTGGATGTAGACAAGAAACTGAATGTATCAGCATACATTTTATACCCTTTGCATAGGCTAGCCAAGATTTTATATATGTACACCAATTAAATATTAAAAAATAGGGGTGGCAATACTGACCCTTGAGAAATTCCCATATTCATAGATGACCATTATGAGTAATTATTCTCAACCCTAATCTGTTGGAAATATTTGGACAGGTAAGAATCAAATCAAGCCAATACCACCCCCGTAAAACCACACTCACTCAGTTGATGCAATAAAATGATATGGTCAACTGTGTCAAATGCTGAAGAAATATCTAAGGACACAAGGACATAACTATTACCAATGTCTAGGCCTCTTCTTAATGTGTTCAATAGAGAAACCATAGAAAGTTCAGAGCTCAAGGATTTTCTAAATCTGAATTGGTGGGGATCTAAAACTTGCCTATCTAAAACTTGAAAACAAATATTAGCCTTAAAACTAACACACAATAAAACAGCCAGTTAATAGTTAAAGCCTTTATGAATTTGTTTTTAAACATTTTAAGGTACTTTCCCAGGAAGTGGAATTTACCACCAAGTCAGCACTCCCTCTGAACTTCTTCCGAGTTTTCTCTGGCTTAGGGCACTATTCCTGATGTTTTATTTCTTTTATAGAGCTTTGGTGTCTTCATGTCACCATGACATGAAGACACCAAAGCTCTAAATTAACTAAAATATCATGTGGCACACCAGCTTCCACGGGACAGATAATACAGCCATTAGGACCCATATAACCAAAAAAGAGCTATCTATGGAAGCATTGAAAGCCCCTCTTTTCCAAATTTGAAAACAAAGGGTAAGGGGAAAGACACACACAATCTTGTCACAATGGACCAGTTTCCTCTGCATACAAATTTAGGAGAAGGAAGAAGTTTCTGTGGTGCAGGCAACTGGTTTAGTTAGTTACTGTGGCAGATGCTTCATGTGGCTGCCAGAGCTCCTCCATTGCTGTTCACATTCAGAGTTACTCACATCCAGTGCATTCTGTCCCTGTCTCACTCAGCCTGTATATAAGACAGAGGATTGAAAGAGGATTGAAGGACTTAAAGAAAGAGATTCAAGAAGAAGATGAGGAGGTGCTGCGTATAGTGTGTGTCAGTGGCGTAGCCACGAGTGGGCCTGGGTGGGCAGTTGCCCACCCAATTTGGACCCAGGCCCACCCAACCAGAAGAGGCCTTTCGGAGCAATGCCGTCGTAGGATACGATCCCCACTGACCCAGCTGCTCCCTGGTTCTCCTCCGCCCGGGCTTAAAATGCTGTCAGCCCGGGCAGGACAGCTGGAGTCAGCTGAGCGGCACCGGCATGGTCTCTTCTTCCCGCCTCCCCCCCCCCCCCCCCCCGCGGCCCGGAAGCGGAAGTGGTGAGCAGCGAGTGCATGCGCGGGAAGGAGAGACCATGCTAGTGCAGGCAGCGTCGGCCCGAAGAAAAGAAGAGAGGCGCGGCCTGAAGAATGTGCAGCGCGGCTCGGAGGAAAATGAAGAAGATCGTCAACCCCCGCCGCCGATGGGACTCCTCCTCCACGAGGGCTGAAAGTGAAATAGGTTCTGCTGCCTTTAAGGTTGGACGTGGAGGAGGCTGTTGCTGCCGCTAATTCGGGGGGGGGGGAGGAGTGAGTGAGTGAATGAGTAAGCATGTGTGTTGAGATCCTGTGTGTGTGTGTGTGAGATTGCATGCATGTGAATGATTGAGAGCTGGTTTAGGTGAGGGAGTATGAGATTGAGAGCCTGTGTGTTAATAAGAGAAAGAGAGAGAGCATGTGTGTCTTTGTGTGATTGAGAGCTGGTTTAGGTGAGAGATCATGTGAGTATGTGATTGAGAACCTGGGTGTAAATGAGAGAAAGAGAGAGAGCATGTGTGTCTGTGTGTGATTGAGAGCTGGTTTAGGTGAGAGAGCATGTGAGTATGTGATTGAGAGCCTGTGTGTCTTTGTGTGATTGAGAGCTGGTTTAAGTGAGAGAGCATGTGAGTATGTGATTGACAGCCTGTGTGTAAATGAGAGAAAGAGAGAGAACATGTTTGTAAGCATGTGAATGAGAGTCTGTGTGTGAGAGAAAGAGAGAGCATGTGTGTCTGTGTGTGATTGAAAGCTGGTTTAGGTGAGGGAGCCAGTGTGTAAATGAGAGAAAGAGAGAGAGCATGTTTGTAAACATGTGAATGAGAGTCTGTGAGCGAGAGAAAAAGGCAGCATGTTTGTGTGTGATTGAAAGCCTGTGTGTGTAAGCGTGAAAAGATAGACAGCATGTGTGTAAATGTGTAATTAAGAGCCTATATAAGTGAGAGAGAAAAAGCATGTATATATGTGAGCGATTGAGAGCCAGTGTGTGAGAGAAAGAAGAAAGTTGCAAGCAAACCATCCTTCCTCCTGCTAATTCAAAACATTTTCAGGGCACCTGGATATCAAACCTTCTCAAAAATACAGAGCAAACAATTTTTGTATCCTTATTATTTTTCATTACTGGGTCTTTGTGTCTGCTATTTTGAAATATTTTATTGATATCTAGACATTTTTTATATGATATTTTAATTATTGGATATTCCATTCATCAGCTGTTTTGAAATAACCTGTTCTTTTTGTTAATATGGTTTTACTGCTACTGATTTTATATTTCTTGATTTGTTTTATAAGGATGGGTGATGTTTCTTTTTCCTTTATTGCACTGCATGCAGAGACTCTGGCTTGTTGCGGTTTCCAATTCAGTTTTTGTCTGCATGCTTCTAGTTATGCGTTTTGGTCTCTTTCTTCTTTGTTAGGTGAGGGTCAGCACATGTGATTCGGGTGAGGTTCTCTGCTGGCGTGTAGTTTCTGTGTAGGGCTCTATAGCAGCCTGACTCTGTCCGTTTTCCTAATAGGAGATGTATTGGTGTCTTAAGGCCTGGTGTAATATTTTCAGTGTTGCCTTTTCTTAGGTAAGGTGGTTACTGTTTAAGTGCTGGAAATTGGTGCTGTTTTGGTGTGGGATGTTTACTATTTATGCAATTTCTGTTCAGACAGAATATGTATCTTTCCTTGTGTCATTCTTAACAATAAAAATTATACTGGACCTTTATTTTTTATTTCCACCTTGAATTGTAATGAGCAATGTGTCACACATGTGAGCATGGTCTGTCAGGTGTGTCACGATGGGGAAAAAGGTTGAGAACCACTGCATTAAAGAGTCAACGTGGACAGGAAGGGGCCAGACAGGTCACCGTAGGATTCCATCCCCACTGTGGCAGAAGTAGGACTTTAGCTGTGCCTAATGAAAAAGCCCTGTGTGTGTGTGGGTAAGAATGGGAGCCTGGGTGCGCGTCTCTATGTGCATAAGAATGGGAGCCGGGGAGGGGGGGGGGGGGGGTGTTTGAGAGAGTGAGAGCTTGTGTGTTAGGGAGTCTGTGAGAGAAAGAGTGTGTGTGTGTGTGTGTGTGTATGTGTGTGTTTGAGGGAGGAAAGGAAGAAGACAGTAGGGGAAGAGAGACACTGAAAAGGATTAGGAAATGAGTGACAAGGTAAAAATGGGAAAAAGAGACCAGGAGCAACTGATTAGAAAAGTACAAACATCAGACAACAAAAGTAAAAATACATTATTTTGGGATTTTAGCAATTGGACTATGCCAACTTTGGGAATGTGCATTTCTTATATTTTTTAATTTGGCTCTTTCTCCAGTATTCCACTGTTCAGAGTCTAGTTTCTTGGGCTTTCTATTTTGGTTTTGTCTGTGTGGTTCTGTTTCTAATTTGTAGTCTCTTATTTCTATATTAGGTAAGGGTTGGTATCTGTTTTGCCTGTGTGTGTGTGGACTGAAGTGCAGTATTTCTGCTAGCGTGTAGTTTCTCTGTAGTAGTCAGCTTGTTCTGTAACTCTGATAGATGATATATTAATGTTCTAGGGTCTGGTTTAGTATTTGCATTGCTACTTTTTCATAAGGTTGCTGTTATTTGAATCCTGAGAGTCAGTGCTGTGACTGTATGGTATGTCAAGGTTCTAGATGTCTCATTGCAGGAGTTTGTATTACTTCACAAAATAGCAGTGGAGGGATTATTTTGCTGAGGTGACACCAGAATTTGAATATTCTTTTTTACATGTTAACATAAGAACATGCCATACTGACTGGGTCAGACCAAGGGTCCATCAAGCCCAGTATCCTGTCTCCAACAGTGGCCAATCCAGGCCATAAGAACCTGAAAAGTTCCCAAAAACTAAGTCTATCCCATGTTACTGATGCTAGTAATAGCAGTGGCTATTTTCTAAGTCAGCTTAATTAATAGCAGGTAATGAACTTCTTCTCCAAGAACTTATCCAATTCTTTTTTAAGCCCAGCTACACTAACTGCACTAAGCACATCTCCTGGCAACAAATTCCAGAGTTTAATTGTGCGTTGAGTGAAAAAGAACTTTCTCCGATTAGTTTTAAATGTGCAACATGCTAACTTCATGGAGTGCCCCCTAGTCTTTCTATTATCCGAAAGAGTAAATAACCGATTCACTTTTACCCGTTTTAGACCTCTCGTGATTTTAATCACCTCTATCATATCCCCCCTCAGCTGTCTCTTCTCCAAGCTGAATAGTCCTAACCTCTTTAATCTTTCCCCATAGTGGAGCTGTTCCATGTGAATTGTTCTAGCTCTGCTCTGCACCTGTTCTGATGTTAAATGCTGTATTATTGTAGTTATGATTTCTGGCTTTCTGCAAAGAGGATTCATGAAACAATACATTAATTTTTGTTTTATTACATGATTGATTGGATCTATTTGTTTTCTTTGCTTTTTGCATGATATACTTGTGCATTTATAAACTGCAAAAAATATAAAATTAATTAATACAGATTAATAAGGAATTTTTAATGCTGGTAAGTGCTGGAAATAATTGAGGTAAAATATTTTAAAGTTTCTTGCATGATGCATAATGGCTGTTGCAAACTACTTAGAAAGCCATTACAGGCTGCAGTATATGGCATTATTTATCAATTAGTAGGTCTCACACCTGCATGCTTATAGCCCACCCATGTTAACCTTGTGCCCACCCAAAAAATCAATTCTGGTTACGCCACTGGTGTGTGTGTGTTGCCTAGCTATCAGTGCCTTACACACTTCACATAAATTACTGAGGATGTTCATTTGTGAAAATCAAAATAGGAAATGACAACAAAATCTCCTATTTCATTTTGAGACATTTTCAAAATGAAACAATTTAAATTCCATAAAACTTTCATCAAAATTTCATTTCATTTTGAAAATTGAAAAAAAAAAAATTCACCTGTTGGGCCTAGGCCCAAGGCCACGGTTTTGCCAAGGGAATAGGCTGAAACCGAAAGCAGGGGCCGTGGATTAGAACTGAGAACAAGGTTGGTGCCTAGGCCTATGCCAGAGGCCATGGCCTACACTCAACTGTGATACCAGTGTCTCAACCTAGGCCCTAGGATGCTGGGACCTTGGCCAAGACCTGAACAAAGGCTCAGGCCTGAAAAATGTTGCTGGGGTCAGGAAATTTCTTGACCCATACTTACCTTTTTCAGGAATCCTATGCCATGATCGGGCTCAGCCTGAAGCCTGAGTCCCAAAGCCTGGGCTTCAGCCTACATCTATGTCTGGGACTAGATCAGACTCTGGAGCCCTCAGAGGCCAGGTAGTGATACCTGGACCTCCAATGCTGGGTCCTTGCACTGGAGTAAATTAACTACAGCATATCCTCCCAGTGGAGAGTGACATTTTTATGCATAGCATAAATTGAACTGCCATACATCAAAATGGCACCATCCACTGAGGCAAATGTGCAAGAGTTAATTTACTCTGCTGCATTCCCAGGAGACACCATCATTTGAAGAAAGAAGTCAGAAGAAGACCTTAAAGGCCTGGGATCCAGCCTTTGGGTCTGGGACTGGGCTTGATCTTGGGCCAATGTGTTGGTACCCAGCCTATGATTTGGGCCCTGGAATCAGTCCTGGGCCAGTCTGAGCCACAGGCATAGGGCCCCAACCTGTGGACTAGGCCCCAGTGTTCAGTTTGGACCCAGGCCTTGTCCTGGAATGAAGTCCAGATGTTGGGACCCAGCCTCTGGGATGAGCCCTGGCATCAAGCCTGGACCAAGGCTGAGGCCCCTGCATAGGCTGTAGGCTATGGTCGCAGTGACCTACCACAGCTTAGGCCTATGCAAGGTTGAGGCTTCAACCTGGGTCTAGGCCTCATCCATGGATTCCCCCCCCCCCCCCCCCCAGACTGGATAAGTGGGGGCCAGAGAGGATCCTGGCTTGATGTACTCTCTACCTGGGTAACATCAAGCTAGGTTGAGAGAACATTGTACAAACCTAATGTTTATGTCCATTTCATCACTCCAAAGTACATCAAATCTTCAAAAGAGTGTACTGTTCTGTTCATACACCTCACTCTGCATGTAAAAGTGGCCCTAATCCCTACACTATTACGTAAACCTCACCTTGAGTTACTAGGTGGGTCTCCTATAGTAGCATAATTAGTTGCTTACTATGATGCCACCCCCAGAGTCAGTCTCTCTCTCTCTTTCTCTCTGTCTCTCTCTCCCCCACCCCCCGTAAAAATGCCAAAACAGAATTTGCAAAAAATCACAAATTGTATTATGGACATAACACACAATGGGGCAGATTTTAAAAACCCTACGCGCGCCGGACCTATTTTCAAACGGCCCGGTGGTGCACGTAAAGCCCAGGGATAAGCATATGTCCCGGGGCTCAAAAAAGGGTTGGGGAATGGGTGGGGCATGGGCGGTCCGGGGCAGGGCGGGGCAAGACGCCTCCGTATGGCCGCTGGGCCAGGGGATCATGCGCCGGGCAAGTGCCGGCGCGTGCAATCTATGCCTGCCCAGAGGCAGGCGCAACTTATAAAATAAAGATTAGGGGGGGGTTTAGGTAGGTCTGGGGGGCGGGTTAGGTAGGGGAAGGGAGGGGAAGATGGGGGGCGGGAGGGAATGGGAAAAGCCAGCACGGCTCCCCAAGGGCTCGGCACACACAAGGTGCACCATTGTGTACCCCTTGTGTGCGCCGACTCCGGATTTTATAATATGCGTGCGGCTGTGCACGCATGTTATAAAATTGGGCGTACATTTGTGCGCACTGGGTTGCACGCACAAATGTACACCTGCGCTTAGGTATTAAAATCGGCCTAAAATTGACAGTTTAATGCATTTGAAAAAGGTGTAGTTATTTTCGGCAATATCGTGCATTATAGCTTCACAAAGCCAGCCCACTTTTCAGCAAATCCTGCCCTGGACTCCTCCCCTTTTAAAAATTAGCATTGTTCCATGCGTTAAAGCATCACATTCATTAAGGCAGTTTACGCATGTGAAAACACAATGACGCGACTTGATAAATGACCCTATTATACAGTTATACAAAATATTTATTTTATTTTATTTATTTGTATTTTTCTATACCGGCATTCACGGAGTTCGTATCATTTCGGTTTACATAAAACAAGGGGTGAGAAATACATTATAACGTAAATAACTAATAACATAAGAGTATACATTAAAAAGTAAAACAAGTGCATGGAAGAAAAAAGTTACAATAAAACGGGGTCATTCTAACAAATACAAAGGATTATTCTTATTATCCTATCCCCCATCAATAATCTCATCAAAAAAATAACCATCCCAAAAAAATAACCCAAACAAATATTAAAAGCAGAATAATATCAAAACTCTTTGAAGTATAGTGGTATCCTTCCTCACCAATTGGGAACATCTAAATTCCTGTTTGTAATGTGTTTTATATGATTGTTTGCATTTCCCTGTTATGTTCTGTGTTATTTGATAAGTGAATAAATAAGTATTATTTATCCAATGTTTGGATCCAGTTATATGCAATGTTGACATTGATTTTGCTCTAGCCATCAGTGCCAATGTTTTATTTTGATTTATAATAGCTTTATCCCATAGATACCAGATGGAATAAATCAGTCCACTTGCATTGATAAGGTAAATTTTAGGAGCTTCAAGTACTGGCAAAATATTTATGCCATTTCTCAAGCATAATGTCAGTTTTGGCCATCAAATTTTGACTGCTTTAATAGGTAAGAAGGAGGAAGGAGAGAACACTTTTTTAAACATATTCATATATATTTTATTCTTCATATTAAGCAGGTTTGTTATCATTTTTTGCTTGTTAAATGGGTTTTAATTCTTAATAGAGAAAAATATATTTTTCAGTGTATTTCCTGTTTTGCAACCTAGGGACCTGATAAAAAATTGAATGTGGATCCCAAAGGACACAGTCCCTAAATTACAATAGAAAAAAAGAACAGAATATGCCTACCTCTAAAATATATGATTAAGAACAATTTTATAAACTCTATTTTTGTCATATGGCATGAATTAAATTCTCCACCTTCTCTTAAATAATATGGAAGTCAAAACTTAATTTCTGCTATTTGTATGAAAGAATTCCAAAGCTAATAATACCCTAATTAAATATTGGACAAAGTAAAAATAAAGTTCCTCCAGCAAAGATGTTTGCCATTGCTGCAGCTGTTCTATTGTCTGAACATATTTTGCTTCTATAAACCATATGGATCTGTTTCCCAGAAGGTGCTATGCTGAGAAATATGATTTTGATTATTTTTAGAAGAATTATTAGTCTGCAGGATGTTTCTAGATTACTAGCCTGCCAATAAAATATACTGCAAATAGTGAAAAATCCTCTTTGTTAAAGACGCACTTCATTTTTTTCTACTTACATTTATAGTATGCATTTAGAAAAATGAAATATTTTTTTTAGTGAATTTAGTGCTTGCAAAAAGTGTCATATGGATAGCTCTGGCAAGTAAAGTCATCCATTTATCTACAGGGCTGACAGAGTATGACAGTAACTGTGCAACATTTTCCATGCTGTCCCAATGGAAGAAGCATATAAAAATGGTAACTTTCAAATGGGTGCACAAGTGTATATATAAATGTATGCTTCGATGCGCACCCAGAGACATGGCAAGTTTGTAACATGTACACACATACACAATTCTAAACAATTCTAAACAATGATCATTAAGGACTAAATGGCTTAAACCTAACCCCCCAGAATCCTCAAAGAAACCTACGTTCAAACAACTCAGGATGCTTAAACATCCCCCCCCATCAGAGATGCGCATCTAACAACAACAAGAGAAAGAGCCTTTTCCATTGCCTCCCCTAAATTTTGGAACTCCCTACCTAAAGATCTGAGAACCCAACCCAACCTCAAAACGTTCAAAAAAGACCTAAAAACATTGCTGTTTCGCAAATTCTACACTGACCTTCATACTTCTGAACATCCTAACTCCCAATCGAACTTTCATCCAAAAACCTCAAAATAACTTCTCTCCAACCAGAACAAACAATCCCTCCTCCTCCCACATAATGATACTTTCTGGACTTGAAATGTTTAACCTCTGTTTAATATGCACATTGTTATACTTTTTCCACAATTGTTAAGAGAGTTACAATTTAAATTTTGTAAACTGTTATGATGGCTTTACCGAATGACGGTATATAAAACTCAACAAATAAATACACACACATGTTGTAAAATGGCTTAGATACAGGTATCTGTGTACCTAATTTTAAGTTTGTGCACATCCAGCAGCATAAGTCAGCCTACAAACGCGCAACTGCCTGTATTTGAAATCAGACATGCGTCCAGCTGAGGATCAGTTTCATCAGTTCACCCACCAGTTTGCTCAGTGTTTAGCTAGGTCTTCCCAACCCTACTGGTTCTTTAACCTGCACTCCAGCCATTTACTCCAGACCCCTCAATCCCCACACAGATGCCTGTAAATTGTATTTTCCTTTAACTTATACCTCCATAGCAGAAGTAAAGTTACACATGGAAAAATGGAAACTGGGCTTTATTTTGGGATTATAGAATTGTGTAGCAAAAACCCCCCAAAACACTATAGTATTGTTTGAAATAGCTGTGCCAATTATGATGCAATTTTTGCTGTAAGTGCATATTGTAAAATATACAGAATGCAAAACGTTTTTCTACCTGCAACTTGTTTTGTATGTTTGTATAAAAAAATATTAATTTGGAAAATATAGATTACTTAAAATGAATTTAAATTTTGGATTCCTCTAGTGTTTTATAGTATTGATGTTGGAATCTTATTTTTATACCTTTGATTGTGTAAGTAGGTTATGGAAATAGTTTGAATACCCAGAGTATTTTCAAAATGAAATAAATTAAAATTGAAAAATGATCTCAAAGGTACTTCTATAATCAAATTAATAGTTTTATTTTGCTTGCAAATGGATACATTTTCAGGTTCTTCACTTCTAGAAAGAAGTGTAATTATTGAACAGAATAAACATTTCAATTGTGTGAATATTTTTAATGAGAATATTTGGTTTCTGAAGTACAAAACAATTTTGTATATTTGACTCTCACTCTAATTCGTGAACACAGTGGGCCAGATTTTAAGAATTACGCATGGGTGTAGATTTGTGCGCGCAACCCAGTGAGCACAAATTTACGCCCAATTTTATAACATGCGCATGCAGCCGCGCGTATGTTATAAAATCCGGGGTCAGCGCACGCAAGGGGTTGCACACTTGTGCACCTTGCATGTGCCGAGAACTAGGGGAGCCCTGATGGCTTTCCCCATTCCCTCTGAGGCCACTCCGATATTGGAGTGGCCTCAGAAGGAACTTTCCTTCTGCCCGCCCCCACCTTCTCCTCCCTTCCCCTATCTAACCTGCCCCCAGCCCTACCTAAACCCCCCCCACCTTTATTTTTTTATTTACGCCTGCCTCTGGGCAGGCGTAGGTTGCACGCGATCCCCAGCACAGTCACTGTGCTGGAGGCCTTGGTCCCACCCCTGGACAGCCCCGCCCACTCCCCGCCCCTTTTTCAAGTTCAGGGACATGCGTGCATCCCAAGGCTTGCACACGTCACTGGGCCTATGCAAAATAGGCTCGGTGCATGCAGGAGCGGGTTTTAAAGGGTTACGCACGTAACCCTTTTAAAATCCACCCCAGTACATTGGGTAGAAACCAGTTTCTTTACAAGGGTAACTTCTACCAAGATACTATCAGATAAGTATTTCTCTTACTTCTTAATGAAAAAAAAGGTTGAATTTTAACTTTAATTCAGGAAATCTGATTCTTTTTGTTAACTTTTTATCATTACAGACTCTTCAAGATATTTTAGAACTCTCTAGGATTCCCTTCAGGTAAGTATATATTATATTATTTTAAGTTTTTCTATACCGGCATTCGCAATAAATATCGCATCATGTCGGTTCACAATTAACAAGTGGATAGGAACAAAATCAAAAAATAACATTTAGTAATAAATAATAATAATAATAATAGTAGTAAAAAACATTGATCAAGAGAAGGCTAAGGAATGCAGTTACAATAAAACAAGGGAATAAAATAACTTGGATCTGAGAAAAGAAGCAGGGGTTTAAATTAAAAGAATATATATGCCAGTCAATGTGCTTATAGCATTGATGAATTGCCCTTAAGAGGTAGGGATGTTAATTACCATGATTAAGGCAAAGTCTGGGCGACTGGTTGATAATGTAATAAGTTCAGTTTAGTTCAGGAAAAGCTTTCATGAATAGCCACGTTTTAAGTCTTTTCCTAAAAGTAGGAAGGCATGGTTCCTGTCGCAAATCTGGTGGGATAGAGTTCCACAGAGTTGGTCCTGCAGTGGAGAATGCCCTGTCTCTGGCGGTTATGTGCTTCATGGTTTTGGAGTGTGGTATTTGTAGGGTTTCTCTATAGGACTCTCTGATTGGTCTTTTGGACGTGAATTTTTTGAGAGGAATTTGAAGGTTGAGCTGAGATTGTTGATGTATAGCTTTGAAAATAGTGGTTATGGACTTATATATGATTCTGTAGTGAATTGGCAGCCAGTGCAGGTCTTTGAGGATTGGTGATATGTGGTCTCTTCTCCGTGTGTTTGTTAATATTCTCGCAGCCGTGTTTTGGACCATCTGAAGGGGTTTAGTGTGAGATGCTGGAAGACCTAAAAGCAAAGAGTTGCAGTAATCTAGTTTAGCAAATATTATAGATTGTAGAATAGTTCTGTAGTCATGAAAATGGAAGAGTGGTCTTATTCTTTTTAGGACTTGGAGTTTATAGAAACAGTCCTTAGTAGTTTGATTTATGAATGCTTTTAGGTTTAACTTGTTATCCACGATGGCTCCTAAGTTTCTTACTTGTGGCGTTTGTAAATTGGGTGGAGGATTTGTGTCAAAGTTACTGTTTTCAGAAGAGATTAGTTCACTTTTTGAAGAGTTTAGTATTAGATTGAGGTTTGAGAGGAGACCATCAATTTTTTGAAGACAAGTTTCCCAGAATTCTAGAGTTTTGGTGTAGGATTCTTTAACGGGTATGACTATCTGGACGTCGTCTGCATACAGAAAGTGTTTAAGGTTTAAGTTAGTTAGCAGTTGGCAAAGAGGGAGCAGGTATACATTAAATAGCGTTGGTGAAAGGGAGGAGCCCTGTGGAACTCCCGTGGATGAAGAGTAGTGTTGGGATTCTTTGTTGTGGATTTTGACTTTGTATTTTCTGTTCCCTAAGAACGATTTGAACCATGATAGTGCTGTTCCGGTTATTCCGATGTTTGCTAATTGAATTAGTAGGGTGGAGTGGTTAACCGTATCAAAGGCAGCTGATAGGTCCAGTAGGATCAGTAAATAAGTGTGACCTTTATCCAGGCCCATGATGAGGTAGTCGGTCAAGGAAATTAGCAGTGATTCAGTACTTAGAGCTTTTCTGAAGCCATATTGAGATGGGAACAGAATGTTGTGTTCTTCGAGGTAGTCTGAGAGTCTGGAGTTAACTAATTTTTCCATTACCTTAGCTATGAACGGGAGATTGGATATAGGACGGAAATTGTTAGGATCATTAGGATTTAAGTTGGGTTTTTTTAGGAGCGGTTTGATGGATGCAATTTTCAGGTCGTCCGGGTAGATTCCTTGTGCTAGGGAACAGTTAATAATGACTGTCAGAGCATTGGAGATTGTTTCTGGTATTAGCAGGAGAAGTTTGGATGGGATGTGGTCTAAAGGGTGAGATGAAGGTTTCATTTTCTTCAATAAAGAGAGAATCTCAGAAGTAGTGATGGGTTCAAATGATTGTAGAGAAATGTCTTCGTTGTAGTGGAGGTATGTGTTGGATGGTGTTGAAGTGTTGGTTCTCAGCTGAGTTATTAGGTTGGAGATTTTGTTGCTAAAGAAGAGGGCCAACTCCTCTGCTTTTTCTTGAGCTAGGTTGGCAGGGATGTCAGGAGTCATAGTTTGGGTTAAATTAGATACATAGGCAAAGAGGGCTTTGGAGTCAAAGATAATATGGTGGATCTTCTGTGCAAAGAAGTCCCTTTTTGTTTTTAATGTAGCGCTTTTGTATTGGTGGAGTGCGAGTTTGTAAGCAGAGAGGGATGTCTGTGTTGGTGTTTTCCGCCATTTGCTTTCCTTCTGTCGGAGGGAGTGTTTCAGTTTTTGAAGTTCTTCTTTAAACCAAGGTTGTCTTTTGGAGGAGTTGTGTTCAAGTTTTTTTGTTGATAGAGGACAGAGATTGTTGGCTGCTGTTTCTGTTATCATAGACCAAGATTGGAGGGCTGAGTTGGGTGAAGAGATGTCTATGAGTGTGAGTTCTGGGCCAAGATGATTGTGTAATTCCTCGGATGTGCAAGATTTCCTGTATATGAATTCAGGTTGTGGGACAGGTTTTTTGCTTATTTGTTCCAGCAAAAAGGCGGAAGATATTAAAGTATGGTCAGACCAGGGAACGGGTTGGCATTTGGGTGGAGTTGGGTGAGAGATGCTAGAGTTTACAAATATTAGGTCCAGGGTGTGACCTGCTCTGTGGGTAGGTTTGTTTATAATCTGCTTGAACCCTATGGCCGACATGGCAGTTAAGAAGGATTCACAATTGGTTGAGAGAATGGGGTCGTCGACATGTAAGTTAAAATCTCCCAATATTATAGCGGGGTGTTCCAGATTTAAGTATGTTGTTGTTAATTCTAGAATGGGTGATGCATCGGATTCCAGAAGGCCTGGAGGAGCGTAGGATTTGCAGACTGTCAGATTTGAATAGGCCTGATTCTATTTTTGACGGGGAGTTAATTGTGAATTGAGTGATTTTTAGCTCTTTTTTGGCTGCTAGAAGGATACCTCCACCCCTTTTCTTCTTTCTAGGGATAGAGAAGATATCATAGCTTTGAGTTGGAAGTTGGTTAAGTAGTGCGGTGTCCGTGTGTTTAAGCCACGTTTCAGTTATGGCGCAGAAGT
The DNA here is from genome assembly GCF_901001135.1 of Rhinatrema bivittatum. Taxonomy (NCBI): domain Eukaryota; kingdom Metazoa; phylum Chordata; class Amphibia; order Gymnophiona; family Rhinatrematidae; genus Rhinatrema; species Rhinatrema bivittatum. The sequence goes on along the minus strand of NW_021820865.1, from coordinate 22,177 downwards.
CAGGATTTTTGTCCAAGAGAATGTCATTGAGAATTAGGGTTTTCTTGGAGAGAGATTGTGCATTGAATAGTATCAAAGAGAAAAGAGCTAGGCCTAAAGTTTGGGTAAACGGTGAAATCATGATGGGGATAAGAGATTTGTAGGTGGGTGGGCGTGAAATCAAGGAGTGTTTTGCTGTGAGAAAGGTTCTGTGTTGGAGGATTGGAATTGGGAGGCCCGTGTGCATTTTGGTCTGTTTGATGAAGAATGGAAGAGTGGCTGCTGGATGACGATTGGATGAGAGGTTGCTGGATGACGATTGGATGAGAGGTTGCTGGATGACGATTGGATGAGAGGTTGCTGGATGACGATAGGATCAGAGGCTGATGGGCGGGGATAGGATGAATGGATTGCTGGGTGACGGTAGGAGAGTGTCTGCTGGAAGGCGAATTAGAAGCGTGCTGGAGATTGCAGTGAAGAGTGCGAAATTAGGGTAAAGGTGATTGCTTGGGCTTTGTAAAAGATGTACTTGGCATTCTAATGACAAGGCTGTGGGGAGTCCGATTGTATCTGGGGGCGGCGTCCTGACCTAGAAGGATTTTGACAGAGCTCTGGAAGGTACTGGTGTGAATTTTCACTTGGCTCTGGGACGCTTCAAGGGGCGCTCTAAGGGGCAGGCCCCTTAGATCGCGCTCCTTCGGACGCGCGACGCCCGGCGCGAGACGCCGGAGGACGGCGTGTCTATTTAAGTCTGAGGGCACTTCCTCTCTACGTGTGAGTGCGTTTCCGGCCGACGTGAGACGCAGTGATTTAAAGGCCTTCTAGCTGCCTTCTGATAGGCTGCGTCGTTCACTTCGCCCTGCTTCGCAGGGTCCCACGTGGTCGGCTGGTTCGGGTCTCAGGGTCTCAGGGCTGCGATCGGGTCTCAGGGCTGCGATCGGGTCTCAGGGCTGCGATCGGAGGTCGGCGGGGCTTGGTCCCAGGACGGGGCGGCGCCGACTAGGCTGGCTGGAGGGCAGGTGAGGCGCAGCAGAAAAGGATCGCCGGAAGGGAGAGCCGCAATTTAAGGGCTCTTACCTTGCTTTTTTTTTTATTTTTTCTCCGTCAGTTCCTGCTTTGAGCTGCTTTCTGTTTTCTGCCTGCTGATTGGTGGCAGCGGGGAGTAGGCTGGCTTAGGGTCCCACGTGGTCGGCTGGTTCGGGGCTCAGGGCTTCGATCGGAGGTCGGCGGGGCTTGGTCCCAGGACGGGGCGGCGCCGACTAGGCTGGCTGGAGGGCAGGTGAGGCGCAGCAGAAAAGGATCGCCGGAAGGGAGAGCCGCAATTTAAGGGCTCTTACCTTGCTTTATTTTTTTTATTTTTTATTTTTTTTTCTCCGTCAGTTCCTGCTTTGAGCTGCTTTCTGTTTTCTGCCTGCTGATTGGTGGCAGCGGGGAGTAGGCTGGCTTAGGGTCCCACGTGGTCGGCTGGTTCGGGGCTCAGGGCTGCGATCGGAGGTCGGCGGGGCTTGGTCCCAGGACGGGGCGGCGCCGACTAGGCTGGCTGGAGGGCAGGTGAGGCGCAGCAGAAAAGGATCGCCGGAAGGGAGAGCCGCAATTTAAGGGCTCTTACCTTGCTTTTTTTTTTTTTTTTTTTTCTCCGTCAGTTTGTTTTTTTTTTTCTCCGTCAGTTTGTTTTTTTTTTTTTCCGTCAGTTTGTTTTTTTTTTTTCTCCGTCAGTTCCTGACGGAGTATAAACAGTTTGTCTCTTTAACTTTGTTTAACTCATTGACTAACTATGATCTCTTGTCTGTCCATGTGTGTTGCAGTAGTGAAATTTACCAAAATTTTGTCAAAGTTCGTTGATATGCACATAAAGGTGGATTTTTAAAGATGCACGTGCGGGTCCCGGCACGCGCACATGGACATGCCGATTTTATAAAGTGCACAGGTTATAATATCTACTATCCATGTGCACATGCTGATCTAAACTCGGGTGCCCATATGTGCGCAGGTGACCCACTTGAGTGCAGGGGTGGAGGTTATTTTTTGCCTGGATTTTTGGACTGAGTTGTTTGCCGCCTGCCTTGACCCTTGCCTGGATTTTGGACTGAGTTTGTTTGCAGCCTGCCTTGACCCTTGCCTGGAATTTGGACTGAGTACCCGCCTTCGCTCTGAGGACACCTTTCGAGATCAGGTTGCAGAATTCCACCTGCCAGAGACGAGTTCGCCTGGGCCTTCAGGTGGGTGTCATCTCTCGTACCGGTCTAAGGGTCCACTATCATAACAGGCCACTCCTTCACTGGCCCTTTAAAGCAGGAAGAGAGGCGCAGCCCCGCACATAAGGAACAGGAAGCGAGAAGCAGCAGGACCATGGACAATGGCCATTAGGGGTGTGCATTCGTATTGACCGCATATGAAAAACGCTACGCATATTTTTTTTTTTACTTAAAAAAGTAATGAGACATAAACGATCGGATTTCCAACATATCCAACATAGCTATGTTGGATATGTTGGAAATCGCGATTGTTGATCCAAAATTAAAAGTTAAACCCCTCACCTTCCTTAATCCCCCCCCAAAGACTTACCCCAACTCCCTGGTGAACTAGCGAGGAGTGAGGACGCCATTTCTGCAATCCTCTGCGAGGAGCACGTGACGTCGGCGCCACGTCGAGTGACGCGGCGTCACGTGATTCCCCGCGGGGTCGCTTCCGGGATCCTGCAGGGGTCGTTCCGGGGTCGCTTCCGGGATCCTGCAGGAGGTCGTTCAGCCGGGGTCCGGAACCTCCGCTGAACGACCTCCTGCAGTCGATCTCCTGCCGGCGCCATTTTCCATACGGAAAATTATTCGCGGCAGGAAATCGCTCCCGGACCCCCGCTGGACTCCCAGGGACTTTTGGCCAGCTTGGGGGGGCCTCCTGACCCCCACAAGACTTGCCAAAAGTCCAGCGGGGGTCCAGAACGACCTCCTGCAGTCGAATCGTGTTGGTCTATGGCCGCCGCCATTTTGCGCCGCCATTTTGCAAAATGGCGGCGCAGAATGGTGCCGGCTGAAGACAACACGATTCAATTTCAGGAGGCCGTTCCGGACCGCCGCTGGACCCCCAGGTAATTTAAGGCATTTGGGGGGGGGGTTCGGGAGGGTGGGGGATTTAATTTAAAGGGTCGGGGGGGGGTTTTAGGGGGTTTTAGTGTGCCAGTTTTCCTGCCCTCCCCCTTCCCCTGATTTAGCTACGGACCGCCGCTGGACCCCCAGGTAATTTAAGGCATTTGGGGGGGGTTCGGGAGGGTGGGGGATTTAATTTAAAGGGTCGGGGTGGGTTTTAGGGTGTTTTAGTGTGCCAGTTTTCCTGCCCTCCCCCTTCCCCCGATTTAGCTACAGACCGCTGCTGGACCCCCAGGTAATTTAAGGCATTGGGGGGGGGGGTTCGGGAGGGTGGGGGATTTAATTTAAAGGGACGGGGGTGGGTTTTAGGGGGTTTTAGTGTGCCGGTTCACGATTTTAACGATTTTCACGATACTCTAAACACCCAAACGGCGACGATACGATTCCCTCCCCCTCCCAGCCGAAATCGATCGTTAAGACGATCGAGGACATGATTCACATCTCTAATATCTATTGAGATAGGAGTTTTTGCTAACAGAAATCAAAAGATAATTATATCAGCCCTGTCTAAATGTGCCAGCTTTGTGAGAACTTATAGAGTAAGAAAAATATTAAATGATGGTTATTCTCTCTCTCACACATTTCACATTTATTAATTTGCCAGTAAAGACAGGAACAAATTTCTACATTCTAAATTATTTCAAAGAAGTACTTTTATCTACAGGTTCTGTGATTTCTTCAATACTTTTATCTTCATGTAGAGTATATACAATTTAAACTCTATGGGCTCTTTAAAATACTTTTTCACTGAGGTAGAATGTACTTCACTTAAATCAATTCAGAATCAGATCATCAATCATCTACTTTTCTCACATCCAACTGACTGTCAATATTGACAAATACCATGGGTTAGCAGTAGAGAATTATTCTTAATTTTAACAAATTCCTTACCTCTAAAAGAATGAGAATTACAATAAACATCACTTTCACACACTGTCATATACAAAACTAGTATTTCCTATGGTATATAAGTGCTCTTCCTATGACAGGAACCTGTGAGCTGCACTCTCCCCTTCAGACTCAAGCTCAGTTCTGCATGCAGTTTCACAACATGCTCAGTGAAAATCTGCAGCAGAGATCCCTACTTCTCTGATATCATTTAAGAAAATAGTATTTATCTATTTCAGGAAACCTTATTATCCTAGGAACCTCTTAAAAACCCCTTGGCTAAGGAAAACATGCTCAACATTTTTTTTAGTAAGCTCAAAGCATACTTTTTAGGTAATTTATTTCTTAAATCTTCCTGTGCTTTGGCTTAATTTAATATTGTTCCGCAGACCTGATCACTTAACTGTTTTTCTTAAACACCGAGATGGACTAGCATTGCTATTACATTGCCAGGACATTGCCTAAGGGATGGCTTAAAGATTTGTTTTACTCTCTGAGAGCTGAACAGATCTTATTTTTGACCACTTTTAGCATTGCCCATTAAAAAGAATAGGCAAAATTAATTGAATTAAATCAATAAAAACTCCACTCACACAGTTTCAAACCACACCAAATTATCAGGTTAACTTCTGAAATAAATGTAACAAGTTTTCTGTGTGTTTTCATGACCATATTAGTTATTTTAAGTACTTTTAAAGCTAATTATATTTATAACTCGCAAATTAAACATTTTTCCCCCAAAGGTCAAAACCTTGTTTTTATAATCCCATCTGGTGACCACCACCACCAAACCCCAATTTCTGAAATAGCTTTATCACTTTTTAATCAAAGGAGCCCCCTGGGAAAAAGGGGTGGAATAACTCGATTAAAATCTACTTTTGACCCTTAATTCTTGTTGTGGTCAAGTTACTGGAACCTCTAAACCAGTCTAATGCTTGCATACAAATTAATTTTATTAAATTTGAGAAGTTTAGTTAACTTATTGGTGCCAGGTTCTCCAGGGTGCTTCTTGGGGGCTGAAACGTAGTTGAGAGCCTCTCTCTATGCTCCACACCAAAATGTCCATATTTATTAAACTTTAAAATCAATGGTTTAATTTTTATTTAATTTTTAAAACTTTAATTTGCCTTCAGGCACTCTTTGGGGCAGTCTCTCGCTAATGCCACTTGCTGATATTAGTGATTATCCTGAGCCTGCACTGCAATCATGCTGGGGTTTTGCCTAGTGCGCTGTCTGCCCCTCATTGATCAGAGTGACAGCATCCCCAAGCTCTGCCATGGCACTCTGGCCTCTTCTTCAGACCACCGGGTGCTCCCCAAGCTCCTGTGGTCCCATCTGCCATTCATGCGGCTGACCACCTCATTTACTTTAATTGTAGATCTCTACCACATTGGGGAATCACCAGAGTAGCACTGACATAACCATCAGTTGCTCGCTCCATTTTTCCCAGTGCACAGCCAGCCTCCCTGCTCTTGCAGCTCCTTACCACTTTCAGTTTTAATACAGCTCCAATACTTCTGGCAGCAAGAGGTTGTCTCTGCTCCTGGGTCACAAATAAACTCCCCAGAGAGCTTCCTAAGCCCCAGAGACAATTCCTTAGCATCTCGGCAGATAGCTGCTTTTGATTTAATTGTGGCCTGGGGCTGCTGGAAGCAGCACATCTTGCTCTATTCCAGGACTCAAATAAAAATAAAAAACTCAGGGCACTTTTCTGCAGGCCACCCGGACCCCAGACATGCCAGGACAGGGGAGGTAAATATTAATTTATATATTTTTTTAACCCTATTCACAGGATGATGGGCATAGCATTAAGATAAAGCAGCGTGGGAGATGCCAGTCATTCTATGCAAACAGCAAACCAAGAGGGGGATGTCTCTCTCTGTCAAAGTATGGCTGCACTTGGCTGATCCAGAAATCTGATATGCGTAAGCCACGCACGTCATAGGTAGATAGGTAGCAAAGTGCTCAGTACAGCGGAACTGCAAGTTGGCCATGAAATCAGTTATGGTTCATGGAGCAGTGCAGCAAGTGTGAATAGAATGGATAGACATGGCAAGAGCAAGAGATGGCAAGAAGGTAAGTACCATAGATGAAGAATGGTATTAAAATCCTGAGGAACGTTTCAATGTTTGCAAACCAATGTATGTCTAGGGCATGATGAAAATTAGGGGAAGGAGATTTGGCAAGAACTTTGAATACAGATGGAGTTGGAGGGAGAACGCTCAGATAAAGTGACTGGCTTGGAATGGTAGCATCAGCTGTGGTGCTGGTATATCTTAAGAGCTGGATAGGTAGGAGCAGAGCAATGCAGCAAGAAGAGAAGTGGTAACACCTCCACATTTATTTCCAAGTTCTTTAACATGTAAAGAGCAGCGGAGCAAGCCGGCACCATAATATGACAAGAATGGCTTAGATCTGCGGAAGCTGAAGTGCTATCTGTTAATAATTTAAAAAATTGGAATGATAGGAGCAGAGCAACACAGCAAGAAGTGTAGCTGTAATACCCAGAAAGCTGTGGTGTTGTCAGTGTCAGGTCCATGTAGCATCTGAAAAATACTTTCCAGGCAGAAAATGCAGCATTCTAGGGACTGCAAAGTTTATTGGAAATTATTAGGGATGTGCAGCAGGGACGGATTCGTCCCATTCGGGATTCAGATTCGTAGGGGCCCAAATCCGTTGCATCCATTCTCGGGGGCCCCTGATCCATTCATATGTCAAAAATACATTTGTTCCCCCCAAAAAACCCCATCCCAACCCTTTAAAGTTATTTATCTACAGCCCTCCATCCTCCTGACCCCCCCCCCCCCAGACTTGCCAAAAGTCCCTGGTGGTCCAGCGGGGGTCCTGGAGCAATCTCCTGCACTCAGGTTGTCGACTGCCAGTATTCAAAATGGCGCCGATAGCCTTTGCCCTTACTATGTCACAGGGGCTATCGGTGCCATTTTGAATACCGGCAGCCGACGACCCGAGTGCAGGAGATCGCTTCATGACCCCACCAGGGACTTTTGGCAAGTCTTGGGAGGGTCAGGAGGGTGGGGGGCCTATTTGTTGGGTCCATTGTATTCGTGGGGGTTCGCCATACGTTTTGGAACTCCCACAAATACAACGAATATGGCATATACGTTGCGGATTCACAATACATCGAAAACGAATGCAGACCACTAGAAATTATTAAGTATCCTGAATCTTGCAGAGATTGTTTTGATATGGTTGGATCATGGCATGCTGAAGCTGGAAGTGTAAGGCCACACTGGTCATAGTTGAGGCAAGATAGGCTTATGCAGGATACGTTGTGTTTGGAGCAAAGGAGGCAGAGGATCTTAGTGGAATCATGCCCAGTGGTGATGACTGTGGCAAAGCCATGGAGGAAATCAGTGGAGACATGCCCCAGTGGTGATGTTTGGGAAATGCTACCACTGAGGCATGACTCCACAGACTTCCTCTGCCTATTATGTAAAAAAAAACCTGACACCACTGTTTCACCCCAAACAGTTGTTGAGGTGAAGCAGGAAGGGGAGGTCAGTGGAGTCGTGCCTCAGTGGTGGCGTTTGGCAAATGCCACCACTGAAGCATGACTTCACTGAGTTGGTCTGCCTCCTTTTCCCCAAACACCACTATGAGGCATGACTCCACAGAGTTCCTCTGCCTCTTTTCCCAAAATGCCACCACTGAGGCATGTCTCCTTTGACATCCTTTGCCTGCTTCATGCCAAACAGTTGTTGAGGCAAAACAAGTCGGGGAGGTTGATGAAGTCATGCCTCAGTGGTAGAATTTGGTAAACACTACCACTGAGGCATGACTCCACAGAGTTCCTCTGCCTCCTTTTTCCAAAAAACCACCACTGAGGCATGACTACCTTCTTCATCCCAAAGAGTTATTGAGGCAAAGAAGGCAGGGGAAATAAGTGAAGTCATGCCTCAATGGCATTTGGGGAACAGGAGGCAGAGGAACACAGTGGAGTCGTGACCCAGCTATGGTGCTTGAGTATAAACAGGCATAGAAAATCAGTAGAGTTATGCCCCAGTGTTGGTTCTTGGAATATGGCAGGCCGAATCAGGATGTGAAAAAAAAACCAACCTGTAGTGGTGCTGGGGTATGGCAGTGGAAGGTTGCTGCTGGATGTGCTGCCAGAGCCCTGTAGTTTTAGTACCTAGTGTTGTTATTGGGTATATGTAAGGAAGAAGGAGGAGTGGATCCCCCAGTATTGTTGTTGGAGATGTGTAAGGAGAACAGAAGCTGATTCAGGTCCTACAGTTGTAACTGGCAATTTGTAAGGAGAAAGCAGGAGAAGTGAAGCCCCATTGTTGTTGGGGATGTGTAAGGAGGAAGCAGGCTGTGACAGATCCCACCTTTGTTGTTGGAGATGTGTAAGGAGCAAGTAGGGTAAGTCAGGTCTCACTATTATTGTTGAGGATGTGTAAGGAGGGAGCAGGAGGAGTGAAGCCCCAGTGTTGCTTTTTGGGGACATGTAAAGAGGAAGCAGACTAAGTCAAGTCCCACTGTTGGTGTTTGCAACATGTAAGGCGGAAGCAGGAGGAGTCAGGTCACTGTTATTGTGTCAGAAGGAAGAAAGAACAGTGAAACTCCAGAGTTGTTGGGAATGTGTAAGGAGGAAGTAGGAAGAGTGGAGCCCTACTGTTGTTGTTGTGAACATGTAAGAAGGAAGCAGGATTGGTCAGATCCCAGTGTTGTTGTTGGGATATGACAGAATGCAGCAGGCTAAGTCAGGCCCCAGTGTTATTATAGGGGATATATCAAGAGGCAGCAGGATTGGTCAGACCCCAGTGCTGACATTGGGGACATGATAGGAGGCAGCAGTCTGAGTTAGGCCCCAGTGTTGCATTGGGGAGATGTCAGGAGACAGCAGGGTGTGACAGGCCCAGTATTGTTGATGAGGTAATCAGGAGGCAGCAGGATGTGACAGGCCCCGGTTTTCTTGTTGAGGACATGTCAGAAGGAAGTAAGCTGAGTCAGACCCCAGTTTGCTCGATAGAGACAAGTCATTAAGTAGCAGGGTATGACAGAACCCAGTATTTTTTTTTTGAGAACATGTAGGAGGAATCAGGAAGACTGACACCCCACTATTGTTGATGGGGAAATGTCAGGGGGTAGCAGGATTAAAAATACCCCAGTGATGATAAACAGTGTAAGGCAGGCAGAACGTGTCAGTGAATATTGGCCCCAGTGATGGTAAAGAGGGCAAAGGAAGGCAGAACGTGTCAATGCATGGTAGTCCCAGTGACGGTAAACAGGTCTTGGTAGGTAGAAGGTGTACATGTTGGCCCCTGTGGTGTATTTGGAGACATGGCAGGAAGAAGCAGGATGTGTGTGACCCAACTGGCAGTGTTGGGGGTCACAGCAAGACTCAGTATTGGTGTGTTGGTCCCTCGAAATGGCTTTTCTAGCCTGGGAGGCAGAAGCAGCAACGTGGTTGTTGAAGTGTGGCTCAACTGACTGAGTTGAGGACACAGCGGGCAGATGCAGTCATTCACTGGATGTTGTTGGATGATGGATGTAGGCCTAAGCCCCATTGCTGGTATTGAGGCACAGCAGGCAGCCAGGCAGATAAGCAAAGCAGCTACAGGACCTTTAAATTCCTGTTATTTGCCTTGTCACTCAGATGGAAAATCTAAAAACCTAAGCAAAGGCAGATTAATTTTCAGGAACACTAGCTTCTCCATCAATTATGGTGACAACCTGGAGCAATGATTGCTTAAAATGTCTCCTGTTATCAAAAGCACTCTTTCACTAAGGATATTCGGCAAGCAAGAGAGATAGTGCTAAGCCACTCTCATTAGGTCTGGACAGATGCTGGACTTGTGGGACCAATTTGCCAGCACATCTGAGTCCATGTCCTTGATGGTTTCTGTAACATAGCATGTCACTGAGAATTGAGCTGCCATATCCTTTGTGTCAGGCATGTGTCTTTCTTCCCAGCTGCATTTACAATTCCCTGGGACAGAAGTAAGGATTGCATCCATTTTACTGTGGAGAAGGGAGTACTAGATGGTGATGACAGGGTGCTACTGTCTGACTTGAGCAATAATGATGTTTCCTCCTGTGCTACATCCCTCCTCTGTCTCAACCTCTGGCACTCTAGATGACAGACCTCTTCTGTCATCTAGAGTGCCAGATTGTAGGCCTGCAGTGTGAGCCTTCCTTTCACACATAGATCACACAATGTAGCAAACATCTATGTGGGTTTTACAGTAAGAGATCCTAATCTCTCTATCACCTGCTTTTCCCAAGGACACCAAACAGAGCAGCACATCACTTCTTATTCCCTCACCTCTCTTCTTATTCCCTCTTCCTATTGAAAGTCCTCCAATTTTTCTAATAAGATGTTTACTATAGGGATCGCATCAACTCCTGTTTGTCATCCTTAAAGGGCTTCAGGATTTTCACAAGCTGTATCATGATTAATCAATCATGATGCCCTAGGGGAGCCTCCATACTATCTCCATTTCCTGAGATAGATCATGGGGAGTGTCTGTTGCTCCACTAGCCTCTGCAGCATCTTGTAGGTAGAATTTCAATGGGTACCCACATCTATAATGAGACACGTGAAGAATCTCTTTCTTCTGCTTTTCATAGAGAAGGCCCCCTTCCTTCACACTCTGATGGAAGTGCCCAGCTATTTTTATGCACTTCTTTAGTAAACCATGCAGGTACACCTGCTCTAGGCCTCTTGTCCCCAGCCCCAGGGCTTCTTTCACTGCTAGGCGCAGGTTGTGAACAAAGCATTGCATACCCTGATATCCCCATTGGATACTACCTTTACCATATTAGAGCCATTGTTGGTTAAGACATAGCTCTCTTATCCAGCCGCCAGCCTTCCAGCATTTGTATAATATCTGTTAAAATATTAGCAGAGGTATGGGCACTCTCCACCAGAAGAGTATGTAGCAGAGCTCACCTGTGTCCTGTTGCTCCAGCCCCTGTGGAAATGCTGCTTGCCCCTACCTCAGCCAGGTCCTACCAATGGGCTGTCAGAGAGTGGAAGGAATATGAAGCATTTGTGGATGTTCAGATGTCACATGTAAAATACATATTACTCCCCTATGCCTTTTCCAGCAGTGCTTGCAGGTGACTACAGCAATGCTTATACAAACTGGGGATGAACTTTCTGCTGAAAGTGGTCCTGGAGGGCACTTTATAGTTTGGCACTTATGGCTGCAGCAGATGCCTGAGACCAATGTTCTCCACTACCTGCAGGGGCTGATCTTCTAAAGCGATCATTCCATCAATAGTCCTAGTCACCACTCTGGATGACGCCTGCCTCTTTCCATGTGACAGTGCCACTGAACCCCATCCCATTTCCACCACTGTGAGCTGTTGCTTCTTAGGTATAACTGGAGACCACTGCTGCATGCCAATATGCGTGCTTATGGGCGCACGCACGCTCCTTTTAAAAATTTCCTGTAAGTGTTTTACCTCCTTTGTTCCTTTCTCGCTCCTGCCCTTCCTCCATTGCCCTTTTCTGAGTGCTGCACACCCTTCCCCATGATCCTTTCCCAAGTGTCTTCCCTCTGCTATAGCCCCCTTCCTGATCGCCTTGCTTCCTGCCCTCTTCCCCTTGCAGCTTTTTCCCTCGGCCCCCGCCTCCTTCCCTCTTCCCATGGTGCCATCTCAAATGCTCTTTTATTTATTTTTCTAGATTTATTACCCACCTTTTTGAATAAGAAATTCATTGAAAGTAGGGTACAGCATATTAGAAAGGCAGCATTCAGTTTGAAGGAGACACTATTTCTAGTGTGAAAGAGACATCAGTAAGGACTAGGGATGTGAATCGTGTGATCGATCTTCTTAACGATCGATTTTGGCTGGGGGGGGGAGGGAAATCTGATCGTCATGGTTTGTTTTTTTTTTAAATCGTAAAAAATCGTAAATCGGGGGAGGGCGGGAAAACCGGCACACCAAAACACTATGTCATACGGGTCGTATGACATAGTGAGGGCAAACGTAGCGCTGGTGCCATTTTGAATATTGCCAATATTCAAAATGGCGCCGGCGCTACATACGGGTCGTATGACATAGTGAGGGCAAAGGTAGCACCGGCGCCATTTTGAATATTGGCAATACGGCGCGAGTGCAGGAGGTCGCTCCCGGACCCCCGCTGGACTTTTGGCAAGTCTTGTGGGGGTCAGGAGGCCCCCCCAAAGTGGCCAAAAGTCCCTGGGGGTCCAGCGGGGGTCCGGGAGCGATCTCCTGCACTCGTGATGTCGGGTGACAGGAACCAAAATGGCGCTGGCGCTACCTTTGCCCTGTCATATGGTAAGGGAAAAGAGCCACCGGCGCCATTTCTATTAACGCAGACGTGGCCCGAGAGTGGGAGATCGCGGGAGATCGTGTCGGGACCCCCCCACTGGACCCCAGGTAATTTAACACATTTTGGGGGTTTCGGGAGGGTGGGATTTGTTTTAAAGGGTCGGGGTGGGTTTTAGGGTTGTTTTGCTGTGCCGGTTTTCCCGCCCTCCCCCCTCCTTATGATTTTTTGACGATAAATCGGGGGAATTGTTATTGTTTCGCGGCTCTAACGATTTTTGACGATTTAAAATATATCTGACGATTGTTTTAAATCTCCAAAAAACGATTCACATCCCTAGTAAGGACTAAACTTGATACCTATCAACAACAGGATTAAACTAGATAAAATGTAGAACAGGATTAAACTTGAAATAAGTCAGCAACAGGACTAAGAATACAACACATCTCAGTAAAATCAACACAGGTTTAATTAGATAAGAATGCAAACACCTCAGCACATTAGGTTGTTGCAGCATTTTTAAGGCACGCATATAAATACAAACATCTCAGTAATGCATTAGATTGAAGCATCCTGTTTAAACACCCCATAAGGGGCCAAGAGGTTTATAGTACTTCCTCCTGCTCTCCTCCCTCTTAAGGCCCTTTCCAAGTGTTTTGACTTCTATGTTCTTCGTTTACCTCTCCTTCCTATGATCCCTTCTCTGCCCCTTTCAGAGGGCTGATCCCACTACGGAGCCTTCCCTCATGATTCTTTCCTTCTGACCTCCAATAAGGCCATGATATTCTCTCAATGCAGCATTATTTTCCCTCAGGCCAGCAGGACAACAAGAACACATATCGCAGTGGACAAAATGTTCCTCAGGTTTATCACCCGGCTTGCTGCTGCCTCTAGTTGAGTGGGGCAGCAGCTGTTGAAGGTGCTGGTGGGTAGCAAGCTTCCCCTCCTCCTCTTGGAGCAGCTTCACTCTCCTTATGATGGTAATGAGCCACCCTCTTCTCTGCTTCCTCTCCATGCCAGTTTCGGCCTCCTGAGGCTTCAGTCTTCCTCTCCTTGGCATAGAATCAAGCAGCATGATTAGGTATCACAAATCTTAAAGCAGAGCTCCTCAGTGGCATGGTCAGCTGCTCTATTCCTCACCACTTGCACTTTTGTTGCTTCTCTTCCTGCAGACTCCCCGTGATGGTCTCATGGACACCAACCTAGGAATTATTGATGTAGAAGGCTCTTTACCAGTTAAAACAATGCTCATGGCTGATTTTTTTGTATTTTTAATTTCAAGGAGAAAAGCCATTTCATTAAGGAAATTACAGCCTGATTGTATTTGTTTATATGGTTTCTATATTTACAGTATCTCTATTCTAATTTCTTCCAAATTCTTTCTAGACATTTCTTTTTCCTCTTCAAATTTTGGAGTTTATCATTAAACCAAGATTAAGTTAATTAGCATGAATTACTTACGGGCCGAAACAGTAAAATGCGTGGGAGAGCCGGTGCTCCGAGGCGAGTGACCGCTCTCCCAAACGCGTGCCCAGGCCACTCTCCTGGGCACATGATTTTATTTATTTTTATTTATTTATTTATTTAACATTTTTATATACCGGCATTCGTAGGACACATCATGTCGGTTCACAATTAACTGAGAAAGGAAATTACATTGAACAAGGGGGGTTTAACTGGGAGAATTGGATAATAATTGGATAAAAGGAACAAGGTAAAAAGCGAAGAACGAGAGAAAAGAGAAAGCAAGCATGGATAACTTAATTGGGAAGATATGGGTTTAAAATTACATATTACATATGTGAACTTATTTACAACGTTGGGGGGAGGGGTGAGGGGAGAGGGAAAGGGGGGGGGAAGAAAATATGCGAGAGGGGAGGTAAAGGTAAAGGAGAGATTGATATGGTAAAGAAGGCGGGGGGGGGGGAGGCTGAAGAGGCTAAGAGGCGGGGGGGGGGGTGGGGAGTGGAGGGGGGGAGTTAGGGGGAGCATGGGGTGTGCTGGAAGGGTTACCAGGGTGGGAAAGGTGGGAAGGGCTGTATGGAGAATGCAGGTTCCTGTATGCGTGGGAGGCCTAGGGTTGAGAGGAGTTGGGGTAGGCCTGTTTAAACAGCCATGTTTTTATTCCTTTTTTGAAGTGGCTCAGGGATGGTTCTAGTCGGAGTTTGGCCGGGAGGGAGTTCCAGAGGGAGGGGCCTGCGATAGAGAAGGCTCTTTCCCTGGTGGCGGTGAGGTGCCCAATTTTGAGTGAGGGGGTTTGGAGGGTGCCGGCGAGGGCGTTTCTGGTGGGGCGGTTCGATTTTGTATTCAAATGAGGGCCCGCGGTAATAAGGAGGCGCTAGGGACACTAGCACGTCCCTGGTGCCTCCTTATTGGCAGAAGCTGTGGCTGTCAGCGGGTTTGATAGCCGATGCTTAATTTTACCGGCATTGGTTGTTGAACCCGCTGACAGCCATGGGTTCGGAAAATGGACGCCGGCAAAATTGAGCATCCATCTTCCAACCCGCGAGCCACGGACTGATTTTTTTTTTTTTGCATTTATATTTGGTGCCTCGGACTTAATATCGCTGCTTTTCTGTACACTTTCCCGGTGCTGGACGAAATTAACCCCTGCCTTTGGGCAGGCATTAATTTCTCAGAGTGAAATGTGCAGCTTGGCTGAACATTTTATTTTCTGTATGGCACGGGAATAACTAATAGGCTTATCAACATGCATTTGGATGTTGCGGGCGCTATTCGTTTTTGGGGGGTTGGACACGTGTTTTCCTCACACTATTATTTATTTCCATTTATTTATTTATTTAAAATCTTTTCTATACCGTCGTTAAGTTATTTACCATCACAACAGTTTACAAAAAGGCACATAAAGTACCATTAAATATTTAAAATAGATAAAATGTTATAGAAGTGCCAACAATGATTGATTACAGAGTGTAATCTAATCTACCTTATAAATGGGCTCTGACCGACGGCCCGCAAATGCGCAGTAGAGAGCAGCTCTAAGCGCATGCGCGGGCGGGAGACTACGTCGGTCAGAGCGGAACTAAGATGGCGCTGGGAGGAGCAGCAGCGGTGGATCGGCGACGGTATGCGAGTGTCAGGTGGGCCGAGGTACGGCAGGGAGGAGCGGCGGCAGCAGCGATATCGGGAGGCAATGTGGCGGCGGTGCACGCTGGGGAGGGATCCTCGGAGATCTCCCGTCTCCATGAGCAGACCACGCTGAAGAGCAAAAGAGGGAGAGGGAAGGGGGTGGGGATTGAGAGTGGGTGGGGAATGACGGAGGGAGAGTGAGGGAAGGGGAGGGAGAATGAGGGGGGAGGTGAGAGTGAGGGAATAGGAGGGAGAATGAGGGAAGGGGAGGGAGAATGAGGGAAGGGGAGGGAGAATGAGGGGGGAGGTGAGAGTGAGGGAAGGGGAGGTGAGAGTGAGGGAAGGGGAGGGAGAATGAGGGGGGAGGTGAGAGTGAGGGAAGGGGAGGGAGAATGAGGGGGGAGGTGAGAGTGAGGGAAGGGGGAGGGGAGAGTGAGAGAAGGGGAGGGAGAATGAGGGGGGAGGTGAGAGTGAGGGGGAAGGTGAGAGTGAGGGAAGGGGAGGGAGAATGAGGGAAGGGAAGGGGTGGGAGAATGAGGGGGGAGGTGAGAGTGAGGGAAGGGGAGGGAGAATGAGGGGGGAGGGGAGAGTGAGGGAAGGGGAGGGAGAATGAGGGGGAGGTGAGAGTGAGGGAAGGGAGGGAGAATGAGGGGGGAGGTGAGAGGTGAGGGAAAGGGAGGGAGAATGAGGGGGGAGGTGAGAGTGAGGGAAGGGGGGAGGGGAGAATGAGGGGGGAGGTAAGAGTGAGGGAAGGGGGAGGGGAGAATGAGGGGGGAGGTGAGAGTGAGGGAAGGGGGAGAATGAGGGGGGAGGTGAGAGTGAGGGAAGGGGAGGGAGAATGAGGGGGGAAGTGAGAGTGAGGGAAGAGGAGGGAGAATGAGAGGGGAGGTGAGAGTGAGGGAAGGGGAGGGAGAATGAGAGGGGAGGTGAGAGTGAGGGAAGGGGAGGGAGTAGGAGAGAGAATGATGGGGGAGGTGAGAATGAGGGAAGGGAGTTTGAGTGGGAGCAGGGGGGGTGAGTGACTGAGGGGGGGAGGAGGATGAGTGACTGCGGTGAATGAGCGAGGGGAAGGGGGAGTGAGGGAAAAGAAGTGTAGACGGGTGCAGTGTCCGAAAACGGACCGAAATTTTTTTTTTAATGTAGCCCGTTTTAACGGGCTTAATGGCTTGTATAAAACTATTTGCTGAATTTCATTTACATGTAGGATAAAAGTCTCACTTGCAATTCATATTCTATATAAAGTTATCATTCTAAGATGTATCCAATAAGAAGATAAGAAAAAAAGAAAAAAACTAAGTGCTGAGTGCTGAGTTTACGAGCTTATTTACTTTCTCCGTTCTCTTTATAAAAAGCCTGTTTAAAAAGCCAAGTTTTTAAACTTCCTTTAAATAGTTTAAAATTTCTCTGCAGTCTTATCTCAAGAGACATTGAATTCCACAAGATGGGTCCTGCCAAAGACAGTGCTCGCTCCCTGACTTGTGTAAGTCGTGCTGTCAACAAATGGAACAGTCAGTAGTGCCTTATTAACCGACCTCTGATTTCTGTGTGGTATATGTACACGCAGTGCTGTGTTCAGCCATTCCACTTTTTTATCATGAATTAATTTATGTATTGTACATAGGGCCTCATTTTCTAAAGTATCGCAGGCCTGCGATACTTTAGGTAATGAGGGGCGGGGGCCAAAACGGGGGGGCAGTCCTGAGCTAGCCGGCAGCGATCGCACCGCCGCGGTGCGATAGCTGCCGGTTTCGCACCCAATAGCGCCACCATAGAAGGTGTAGCTATTGGGCGCGAAATAGGATGCGAAAAGGCCCTTACCTTTTCGTCGTCCACAACGTCTTTGCGGAGTGATGCCCCGAATCCTCCTCTTCCGGGACTGACTCTGCCCCCATCTTGGTATCGCACGCGATAAGGGACTTTTCGCGTGCGAAACATCCCTTATCGCGTGTGATCCGTCTGGAAAATGACCCCATAGTGCTTTATCTTGCACTCTTTGTTCTATAGGAAACCAGTGTAATTCTGCTAGTGTTTCAGTAATGTGGTCTCTTTTCCTTTTACCTGTATTCTTGCAGCAGAATTTTGCAATATTTGAAGCGGTCTTATAGTCATATATGGTAATCCTAGTAACAGAGGGGTAGATTTTATAAATGTACACGCGGGCGTACTTTTGTTCGTGCACCAGGCGCGAACAAAAGTACGCTGGATTTTATAAGATACGCACGTAGCCACACGTATCTTATAAAATCTGGGGTCGGCGCGTGCAAGGGGGTGCACATTTGTGCAACCTGCGTGCGCCAACCCAGCACGCACTGCCTGTTCCCTCCGAGGCCGCTCCGAAATCGGAGCGGCCTCGGAGGGAACTTTCCTTCCACCTCCCCTCACCTTCCCCTCCCTTTCCCTACCTAACCCACCCCCCTGGCCCTATCTAACCCCCCCCCCTACCTTTGTTGGCAGATTTACGCTTGCGGAAAGCAGGCGTAAATCTGCGTGTGCCAGTGGGCTGCTGGTGCACCATCGCCCGACCTGGGGACTGGTCCGGAGGCCTTGACCACGCCTCTGGGCCGGCGCCACACCCCCAGGCCCGCCCCCAAAATCCTGCGTCACTCGCGGCACGCCCCCGACACGCCCCTCCATGCAAGCCCCGGGACTTATGCGCATCCCGGGGCTTGTGCGAACCGCCAAGCCTATGCAAAATAGGCTCGGCATGCACAGGGGGGGTTTGGGGTAGGTTTTTGGGGGGTAAACGCTTATTGTACACGCGTACCCCTTTGAAAATCTACCCCAGAGCGTTGCAATAATTAGTGCTTGCAAATATTAGTGCTTGTAAAACTGTTCGAAAATTTGATAGTGTTCATAAAGGTTTTAATGTCCTTAGAACTATTAATTTAGCGTATCCTTCTTTTACTTTCAGTGATATATGTTGTTTAAGGTTCAGTTCTAGATCTATTATTATGCCTAGGTTACGCACCTTCTCAGCTAATTTCAACTGTTTGATTATTTTTAAGCATTATTGGTTTTGAATTAGATTTATTTTTTTTTGTTCCAAGTGCAAGAATTCTGTATAAGAATTCTGTATAAGGGGTAAAAATAGAGCATCAAAAAAGCGTGTCTAGACAGGGACTAATGGTGCGCTCAGCCAAGTGCACTGTTCTGTATTGGCCTCTTTGTCTCTGTGGCCTTTGAAAAAAAAAATCAAATATATCAACCAGATTAGTATACCAGCAGTCAATTAGTTCATGAACAAGCAGATATTCAATCATGCAATGGAATGAACTTAAATCATCCTCCATTTTTTTTAAAGAAATGTTGCTTCTAGCTTTAATTTGCACTTAGTTTAAATATCTTTACAATTTATCTTAAAAACCCCTACCTGAATAAAGATCAAAAAATTATCTTATCTGTTTTTTTAATGAAAACTCAAAAGAGGATACAACTAAAATATAAATACAATCCATTCACCTAAAAATTACAATTGTGGGCATAAAACCTTTACATAATGGCATACAACACTCTATTGATATTATAGATAGATAGATATAGATATAACCATCCCATAACTACATATGACATTTTACAACCATGCAAGTTCTAAAAACATAAAATAAAATATATGGATCATTGGATATTGAAAATGCAGCATACACTGTATACATATAGCACAGCCCTTTAATCGAAAATTACAAGATGAAACAATCTTATTTAACTACTAACATAGTCACAAAATAGCATACAAAGGATCCTGCCTAAAGCACTAAAACTTAGGGCTAGTTTTTAATAGCTACGTGTGGCGTAGATTTTATAACATGCACGTGCAGCCATGCGCATGTTATAAACTCCGGGGTTGGCGCGCACAAGGGGGTGCACACTAGTGCACCTTGCACGCGCCGTTCCCTCCGAGGCCGCTGCGAAATCGGAGCGGCCTCGGAGGGAACTTTCCTTCGGCCCCCCCACCTTCCCCCCCCCTTCCCCTATCTAACCCGCTCCCCAGCCCTACCTAAATCCCCCCCTACCTTTATTTTATAAGTTGCGCCTGCCAACAGCCGGCCTGCGATTCCGGGCACAGCAGCAAATGGCCGCTGTGCCTGGAGGCTCCGGCCTCGCCCCTGCCCCACCCCAGGACCACCCCCTGCCCACACCCCGCCCCTTTTTCGAGCCCCGGGCCATATGCACGACCCGGGGCTTTACGCGCGCCACCGGACCTTTTGAAAATAGGTCTGGCGTGCGTAGGCTTTGAAAATCTGCCCCAGAGTCTCCACCAAAGTAATATGCATTTTTATGTAAACACAGATATCCAGTACAAAAAAAGGGGGATCACTTGTTAGCCAAGGAGGAAAAATAGGCATATAAGTAGTTATTACCCATTGTTTTAGTGCCATTATGTCACAAGAAACTAAGGCAATACAATATTAGAAGGCAAATTCAAGGGACACTAACTCTGCAGACATTTGATAAGTTAGTATATGACTGACTTTTCTCCCCGGCAAATGAGTGTGTCCTGATCTTGGTTTTTGTGTGAAACTAAAATCTGACCCAAAGGCTTTGTAGCAAGAAGAAAAACATCCTCAAAACAATAAACTTGGGTCATGGGTTTAACATCCTAACAGGTGTAGTTAATTGGTTTTATAGAATTGACATTTATTTGGATGAGCATAAGTAGGATGTATTCCATGCAAGTTTCTAATTAATTTTTTTTTTCTGAAAAATATAAAACTCATTATAAAGGCAATACAAGATCAAAACCTTTGTGGCTTTAATTTAACCTGCTTCTAAAGACTTTGTAGATTTGCTATCAGATCTTAATTTTTGGACTCTGTTTAGCACTTATTCTTAATCTAAAATGTCATTAGTTAAATACTTCCCACTTGAAAAAGATGTATGAACAAGACCTGTGTCATTACTTAGAAAGTTTGAACATCATTAAAGAAGTCAGAGAAATTATTCTAAGGTCTGCAAAGTGAAGATAATAGAATTTCTCTGAAGGGGAAAAAAAGCAATCACAAACTTATTCATTGAACATTTATTTAAAGAGACAGGAGGCACATTACTGTTGCAAAAAAGCAATTATATTTTAGATCAGAAACAAATTTAGATGGGAAGACAGCAATGTGGAACTGGAAAATGATGCTTGTTTGCAGAAGCTGTGCCAGGCTTAACTTTCCAACAAGTAACTGATTAGTGCTTAGAGAATGCTAAGCACTGGGTAGCTACTGTCACTAAGACAGTTTCTTCAATTGTGTTTAGAACATAATCAATTTATATTTTGGCAAATGAATAAAATCACTTATTTTCTTTTTCAAATGTTCGTTAGAAATCTGTGTGTCCAAAGAGTACTGAAAAAAATCTATCTTTATGTGGATTTGTAAGTGCTGAGCCATCTTAGCTAGGTCTGGCCACACTGTGGACTGTGTGCCCAATTTGCCATCTCTTGATGGACTCTGAGAGAAAGCATTTCACATACATTTCTGCTATGGTTTCCTTTGCTGGGCTGCGGCCAGGGTCTCTCTTGCAAGCTGCTTTCGCTATGGCTTGTGTCAAGAGAGATGGTTCTCTGTGGGCAACATGGCTTTCACATTTTGAGATTGGGGGAGGGGAGTTGACAGGGTGCTGCTCGTACTTGCATTGCTCTCTGAGGTGGCCACTCTTTCCTGTGCTACATCCCAATTGTGACTCTGCCTCTGGTGCTCCTCTTCATACACATCAGCTACAGCATCTCCTTCGTGAATATGAGATGGTGGAACTGGAGAGTAAGACTCCCTTTCACCCATGGATCATAAAGTGTAGCAAGCATACATGTATTGTTTTGTTTGAGAGGTTTCAGATATAGCTGGTGAAATGCACAGTATTCCCTTCTGCCTTAGACAACTGTGCCCGCATACGACTATGGACCTGGTGGTACAGGGTGGGGATGACCTTTCTACTAAATATAGTCCAGGAGGCGATTTTGTAATTAGGAGCTAACCAGGGACGGATTGGCCTATTGGGGCTTGGGGTATGTTCCGTGGGCTGGTCAAATTGGCCACGTGACTCTCCTTGGGGACTTGGTTAGCATATAATGAAGGGCCCAGAGAAGCCACCACCAGAACTCATTCCATTGGCCGCCAAAGAAAAAGATGAGGTTGCAGGCTGCGAGTGGCAAAAAAAAAAGCAAGGCCTCTGTGTTGTGTTCATGCCTATTCTCGCCTTCACTCCACCCTCTCTACCTTTGTGGTGACTCCCTTCGGCTCTGACGGACAGATGCTGCCTCTTCGTCCCGGAATCCCTGGACTGGTTTGACGCTATGGATCCGCCATGTTCCTGATGACGTAAGGGTGTGCGCATGCGCGCTCCAAACTTTGTACCAGCAAGGGCGCGAACCTCGGGGGCATCCCCCCTGTAGTGACGTCATCCGTTTTCAATTTAAAAAGTCTTTGTTTGCTAACCTCAAATGAGTTAGCAAGGAACTCCAACGGGACTCGCTTCAGCAGTCCACACTACTTGCAACATCGATCTGAGTTAGCTAAGGGGAAACCTTTCTCCACTGCTCGGCCTTTTCAAACTCACCAGGAGTACCCGCTCCTCGGGGGCTCCACTCTCTCTCTTCTTGATTTCAGATTGTTGGACGGGATCCAGTACTCACTCCTCGAGGGCCTATGTTCCTGAAGACTCAGAAGACTCCTATTGCCTGGAGGTGATCGCAGACGTGAACACAGTGAGTCCTATTACAGACAGGAACCATTACTTGCTCCACGAGGGCCCATGTTCCTAATCTCTAAGACTCCCTTCAGTCTAAGATGTTATCGCAGGTACAGAGATCGTGAGTTACCATTGCAGA